>NC_068414.1:37413417-37456279 GCF_023724105.1 Carassius gibelio
ACTAAGAAAACATATGGGCCATCAAAATATTAAAGCACCTTTGATTATTTAAGGATTACTGATGCATGAACAACATTTGAACCATTAACAAAAAAAAAAAGAAAAATGCTAATTGGCTTTGGCGCTCATATGAAGGTCTATATCGGTTACAATCCTTTTATCTGACGTGCATGGTTTTGACCATTGCGCGAGGGGGGAAGTGATTAATAAAATAAAAAATAAGAAAGATTATAAATAAAGTGACAAAGTTATTGGTTGCTTTATGTATAAGCAATGGTGGATGAATATCTATTTGAATGTGAAGTCTGCACCCTAAATAATGTCAGAAAATGTAGTTTATGTAATCGACCGCGCATTGGAGTATGAGCGTTTGAACGAATCAAAAGGGAAACATAAAATGGGATACTTAAAAAGGAATTGTGCAATAATCTGGCATTTACACCAAAATATGTATTATAATTTAGAAGTACTCAAATCATTCTGTCTGATATATGCCACAGCCACTGTAAAGATAAACATGAATGAACATGACAATCATAAAGGTCAAAGACACAGAACTATATGTTTTCCCCAAATTCGCACCATGAAAGATCAGTTAGAAGCAATAGCAGATTACTATTGGGTATGTGAAGAAAAAAAAAAGAAGAAGAAAAAGAGTAAGAGCCACACTACCAAAAGACTGGAAAGGTATTGTACTAGACTAAGACTGTTACAAGGGGTAACAACGATTGAAGGAGACTTAAATGAAGTTAAGCAGCCGCAACTAAGGTGACCCAGAGCTAAAAGAGCCTATGAAGCAGATCCAAATCTGTACATGGATTTAATTGGCCAACCAAGAAGAATACCAGAAAAATATAAAGCTAGAAATGAAATTAAGTCTGGACTTGAGTCTATATTAGTGTGGATTACCCCAAACAAGAACTTAGAATGGATCAATTATAATTACTATAATCAGAAGAGATTCATTAACTATAGTGATGATGCCTTAGATGCTCTGGGAAAACAGTTGAGTCCTACAAGTAAAATGGCATGGCAAAACAGACAAGCACTGAACTGGCTTCTGTCCGAAAAAGGAGATGTATGTGTAATGTTTGGAACTGACTCATATACTTATATTTCAAACAGTACAGCCCCAGCTGGATCGTTCACCAAAGCAATGGAGAAACTGAAAAACCTAAGAGAGGAAGTGACCAAGAATGCTGGAGTAGACGTGCATACTTGGGATTGGTTTAATTTACTTTTTGGGTCTTGGGGACAATGGTTAACTAAAGTGGGCATCATAATAGGCATTGTTGTTGTTGTTGTGTTTCTTTTGTTGTTCTGTTGTATTGTGCCTTTCATCAGATCAATGCTGGCCAGTGCTGCAGCCAAACAGATGATTAATGTGTCAGTGAGACCAACTGGAGTGGACATTGGATGTACCAATGTGCACATTGGGACCTGGACTGGATGAACTGGATGAATTTGTGTGAAACCTTCCTGAAAAACGATGGAGTGGTAGGGAAGGGGTGCCTTTTATTTTCTATTTTTTTATGTTTATCCTGTATTGTAACTTTTGATAGAGAGGGAGTTAGTATCTTCATTGTATTTTCATTTTCTTATTATGTAGTAGAATTAGAATACTTGGATAGAGTAGGCAGGAAGTTAGATTGTGTTATTGTATTTTATTTTGGCATATGCCCCTTCCTGAAGTCACTTACTCCTTAAGTCATTTATTATCTGATCATTTATTTTAAAGAACATCTTAAGAAAGAAAGGATACGCTGAAGGTGTTAAGCAGGTCATTGTCTGTGTTACGAGGCAATGCAACCAGAAAAGGGGACGATAAAGAAAGATTGCATATTTTCTTATCTGAATGTATTCATCATGTAACTTTCATTTATTAGTATATAGTTTGTCTTATTCAACACTGGAAAAGTCATCAAAGTTTGAAAAGAAGAAGGGATCGACGAGCACGTCAGTGCTTAGCAACATGAGTAGATTCAACTGGAGGTTTAAAAACCCACTATCTACTCCAACACCAGATAGCGCTGAATGGCAATGAAAGTTGCCTGAGAGCTCCTCTGGCAACGAAGGACGGCATCACCAGATAGCGCTCCAGGCTACCGGAAATGTTTGGAGTTCCTCTGGCAGTGAGGGATGAACCAGTGCATCATTTATTGTATTACTTTGTTTTTACTAATTTTGATTATTTGAATCATTCATAAATTCTACATAACCATGACAACCATGGGCAAGGCTAAGACATCTCATGCACATGCTTTAATACACATTGTTGATTTGTTTTGATTCATTTGACCCCCAAGAAGGTATAGGTAGGGAAGTATATTCTTTTACTCTTCTCTAGTCAATTGTGGGGAGAGATATTTGGATCTGACTTCCTCTGGAGTGCAACAACATACAGAAATCATTTGTTAAGAGGAAATGAAGAACCATTATTGGTTCATAGACAGACAGAAGGAGAGGTGAACTTTTGGTGTTGTACTCTAGGCAAAGGGCTTAGTGGTGAGACTTGGTAAAGTCTCAGAGGGGGGAATATATTGTGTTATTCTTTGGTATTACTTAATACAAATGTGTTATTCTATGTTATTTACTTAATATGGTTTTATATTACTTATAATATTATGGATAACTCTGACAGAAAGCAATATACTAATCAATATGCTGAGTTATTCCCAAATAGTGGTTGTCATGAAAAGGGTCAGGTGTATAAAAGCCCTCCCATAGGGCAGTACTAGTAGTGTTGAACATGATTGGACATAAAAGACCTCCCACTGGGAGATCCTGGTAATATTCCAATAAGTTGTATCTGTGAACTAAACTGACCTCTGTAATGCACCTGCGAACTAAAATAACCCTGAGAACTTTGGGTGATTTCCAAATGCTGACAGTGGTAAACAGACTTGGAGGGATGTCTCACGTGACCATATCCAACCAATAGGGAGAGATTGTTTAATTGTTGATTTGGCCGAATTCCATCATTAAACGATAAGGGGTGGCAAACTTGGCGGGCAATGCCAATTAAAAACCGGAACTACCAAATAAGGTATAGAGATAGAGGTATAAAATGAGTGCATGGACAGACAGAAGATTCAGATGCGGCGGCCGTCATCTCGGCTTTGTTGTTTTGAGCAATAAAGTCTATATTCTGACACCTGGAACCCCGTCTCCTTAGCCTTATTTATTTGACTGAAGAAATTCATCATCAGCCCTAAGACACGACATGTTCTGCATGAAAGTAACAACTCGTGCTACATTTAGGATTTAAAGAGATAGTTCAATTAAACAATAACGTGTGTTATGTGTTTACCCTCAAGTCGTTTCATGTATGAGGTTCGTTCATTTTGAACGATGTTTGTAGACAAACATTGCTGGAAGCCACATACTTCCATAGTATGGAAAATAATACTAATGGATGTCAATAGCTACCTGTTGAAAACATTATTCAAAATATCATCTTTCTTCAACAGAAGAAATTAATTGATACTCGTTTGGAACAATTTGAGGGTGAATAAATACGAAATATTTTCATTTTTACATCAACTATCCCTTTAAAAAGGATGACCACATGAAAAAATAAAATAAAACAATGGCTTGTGGTCCCAGACTTTTTTTTTTGGCAGATGAACACTTCAAATCGAACACCTCAATTTCTTTAAGTACTTTCTGAGAGGAAGACTAATAGTTTTTTTCTTGTTACCTGTGACACATTATAATGGTCATTATTTTAATGGGAATTATAAAATCACAAGTCCCTTGGGTTTTCAAAAGTCAGTGTGTACACTTGAGCAAAAACATGAGTAGTAGAGAAATATGTCTTACCATTTGTATTTTTGTTTCTCTCCACAGTGTAACACAGCAAAGTTCTGTTCTGCGATGACACGTTCTCCGCATGGCCACATCTGTTCCTGTCCAAAAGGATCAAAGTGCACCCATTTCTTTTTATGGAGTTTGTGATTTTTTTTTTTTACTTTCAACACACAATAGATAATTGTCCATCCTGACAGAATCACACGACACTAGACAAACTAGGGCAGACAATTCCTTTTCCGCATTTATTCCTCAGTTCATTATCAACAGAGAACAGGAAACGTCACCCATCTTTCATAAAAATACACCCTTTACATTTTAAGTAGATCATTAAAATCAAATTCACATGGCTTCCTTTTTAACTTGTGGAGTTAAGTAAAAACAAAACAAAAAAACAATCAGTTTTAATAAAAAGGCATTATGCCATCAAACCAATCATAATGTAAATAAACTTATGGGGAAAAGTTATGTCCCTTTGTACCCAAAGCCAGCAGAGTAATGTCTTACTGAAGCTGATGGCACAAAATATCTCCTTCAACAAACGATATGCAGATGCTGAAATTAACTGTGAAGTGTTTGCAAAAATATATAAATAAAACAAAAAGGTGGGTTGATTTCAATACATCTCAGCCTCTTCATTTCAAGTCAAGCAGCTTTAACATACACTACAATGCAGTCTTGCATTCAATGATATAAGAACAGAGCTGGTATTTTTGAGACTGATGTTATGAACCAAGATGTTTGTTCACATAACTTTATATAAAATATTTATTTTTGCTCAGGAGGGCAAAGACTAAAAGTAAACGTCATGAATGAAAATGAATGAACCTGTAGAAGTCTCTAAAGAATGTGTCAAAACACTATAAAAGTATATACTGAAAATAAGGTTTTAACAAACAAAAACTGCACATATAAGATTAATTAAATTACTGTTAATGTTTCTGGAAGAAACATGTCGATGTTAATGGATGGACGAGTGTGTCAGGTTGGAGAAAGTCATCTGTGATTCATGAATGGTAGCGTGTTCCAAAATGAATGAAGCCAAATAAACAAACTCCAAAACTTTGCTATTCACTGAAACTCACCCTGACAAACAAACCCATTGTGAAGAAACACTAAATCATACATTCTTTCAAGACTTTGACCATATAGTTCATTCTCAGCTTGAGAAAATACTTCATGTGCTTTTGGATTATTGAAAACATGCAACATACTCATATCTTGTTCTACACACATCACCTTCACAGCATTTAAAAGAACAGGTGTACACAGATCTGTACATCTTCAGTTACAAAATAGGGCCTAGACTCCGGTCTTGCATAAAGTTTGCTGATTTGATGGGATGATCTTGAGATTCACATCTAGTTAGTTAAATCCTGCACAGAAGCAGCATCCACAAGTAATGTCAGTCTGGGGAGTTAGAGCACACTTTGTCCGTTCAGAGCCTCGTCTTTGTGCGTCCATTAAGATAAAACCAGTGATAAAGTCTGGAAGCTTCCATGAACTGTGGGGTTATGCCCTTTGCTGAGAGTTTATAACACCAGGCCACAGGCACATTAGCATTTAATGCAGTCCGGTCTACTAAATAGACTCGATCTGTCGCCGAACCTTGTCTGAAGCTTGGCGGTCAAGTGAGTGTTGTCTAGTGACCACCAGTATTGCAAAAACAACAGTGAGAGCCAGCATTGCACCCTCAAATTTCCAGAAGAGATGCTCCTCCATTTTGGTAGAGCGACAGCTGAATCGAAAATAAAGAGAAAAAGTGAAGTAAATTAGTTTGACCTTTTAATGGCTGGATTTATAATATTGTAAGACGGATTAACATTTACTATTTTGCACGGAAAGAAGTGGAATGTTGCGAAAAAGAAGGGCAGAGTAACACAAAACTGACATTTAAGTTGTAGCTATTGGGAAAGCCACAGTGACTCTTCTATTAAATGTAATAAATTACCCGTGGGTTTAGAACATGTACAAAACAACTCAATATGCTACATTTGCATAAATGTTTATAGTTGTAGAACCGGCTAATGATTTCCAAACAAAACAGGATATACGTTTTTGGTGACGGGCCACTCACCTCTTGTATTCATCTCTGTTAGAATTGGTGCAGTTGATCTTTTCTACAAATCCTGTTTGGCTGCAGGCTGATATAGTTTTCTGTAAAAATGACAGCAGGTTTACAGGTTCAGGTAAACAGAGGAAACTTTTACATTTATTCACAAAAATGAAATGCTCATCTGTGTGTGTGTACACAATTCCTGCATTGTAGAGTTCTAGAATGTTACTAAATATTTATATTGCAAATAAATGCGGTTCTCTTGCTGTTATAAGCCGGTCTTCAAATGCTTTCATTTTTGAACTTGGGATTTTGTTTTCACATTTTACAAGAAAAAATAATAGTCTGATGTGCTAACATAATCTTCACATATTCAGGTTTAGGGAGTCTATTTACACTAAGAGCAAATCTGGTAGGGTTTGACCATTAAAAAGACACCTAATTGAGACACGTGGTGATAAGATTTGACACAACTGACCCAAGTTTGAATCTGCCTTATGCCATATCTTCTTACATGGTATAAATAGAACTTAAAGGGTTAGTTCACCGAAAAATGAAAATTGTCATTATCATACGGACTAAATCTAAAATATCTTAAACTGTGTTCCGAAGATGAACAGAGGTCTTACCCTCATGTCATTTTCATTTTTGGGTGAACTATCCCTTTAATGCAAATAACCACTGCCTTCAAAATAAATCCACATCAGAAGAAGTACTTGTTTTAAGAGTAAAACAAAAGATGGATTCTGTGTTATTCTTAATTAAAAATCAAAACAACAATAAAACAGCAAGATACAATGACAAACTAGCTTACAAAACATTTATTAACAAAAATAGAATAAGATGAGGCATACACCACATGCTGTATTATATACCAACTAATAAATTACAGAACGTCAAGCAATCACTGAGGAATCAGATAAATGCTTCAATAACATAACGTGAGATAAACAGTAAAGATAACAAGCTTTTCAAAATGAAAACAAAAAGTAAAACTAAACTTGCTGTCATTGACAGTACCTGCATGTTTTTCCCCCATAAGAAAACCAACATGTTCACCTTCTCTGGTTTAAGAATTGTTCTTTTACTTTAGCTTGAAAACCATCCATAGTTTCCTCAATATTTGTGTAATTTTTGCTGCGTGCACCTTTGTGCTCATGCTGATGTGGCGAGTATAAACCAGGCTCTACACTCTTAAGCGCTGGCAGTTCAACAGGTACCAAAGTTTCGTTGAGGTTTTGTTTGCCGTTTGATCTTTCTCATATGCAACAGAAATGGCAGAGCTTATGAATTGAACAATGCGGTGGTCATGCCAGTCCGACCGCACACAAAATTTAGTTGCACAGGAATAAAAAATGGTTGGAAAACTAGACCATTTGGTTTCAGTCTGGAGCCCTGGTTTTAAACAATTTGAGTGTGTGTGTTTATACCCTCACCGATTGCAAACCTTCGCATGAACTGCACTCTTTAGCCACCACAAACTCCTCATGCTGCCAACACGGTGCTGTCACTGCCTTTGTCACCGCAACTACAAAATAAAAACAGAAGGACAATTACAAGTATATAAACCTGGTACACTTTAGAAGAACATTCTTTAATTTAATCCTGCTTTTTGGAAGTACCTGCTGCCTTCTCATCGCTAAGAAGAGCTGCTCCAAACACTCTAGAAAAAAAGAAAAGAAAAGTTTAAACTTGGAATAAATGAGCATGATTAAAGCTTAGTTTCACATTTCTCTGCATAAGAAAATCACATATGGCAATCTGTATTTTTTTTTTCTCACCTAAGAGACACTAAGCCCCAGAATAAAGCATGCAGGGCCAGGATCCGGGGTCTCAGACATGCCATGGGGATCCTACAGTCACTCTCCATCACTCTGGTGCACGTGCGTTTATGAAGTAACACAACTGACGTTTACTGCCGGCTCATAGCGTAAAGTTTCATCCCTCAGAGCAGTAAAACATCCAAAGTACCTGCTAAGACAAACGTGAAACAAAATGAACACACCAAACGTCATATAAACACTAAACACATATTGCGAGGTTAATGAGACACGGGTCAACATTTTGAGGAGTGTTGCAGTCAAAGGCGACCTTCGACCGATCTGAAATCTGTTCCCCATTCACAATGAGTGCATCATCAGCCTGACAGACTATTTGAAGACAGCTTCTGAAGACGGACATTATCTAGGCTGTTTACATGGTGTATCAAGACACAAATAAAATGTTAAAGAAAACGGAGTACTAAAATATTTATCACTTTTCTGCTATAGTGGAAACTACGCTAGCAGAGAAGCTAAAAACACAGAGGAAGATTAAGTGAAGTTTGCCACTCTTTACATAACATGAAAGCGATTAAACTAACGTTACAATGAAGCCACACATGAAGTTACAGACAAAAACTAGCAAACGACGATAAAGATACTTCAAATGTAATGTCATTTAAATAATAAACTATTAAATGATTTAGTCAAAGCGTGTTTAACTAACGTTAACGTTAACGTAAAGTCTAATGTTACTGAAACACACCTAACGTTACCGTTAAATCAACAGACATGTAGTGTTTGATATAAAAAGGAAGGAACAACCGCCAAATAACAAATGACTTGACTTCGCTCACCGTCGACTGTGGATACATAACATACACACATAAATACAGAAGTAAGACCGCTGATGAGCTCACGAGTTTGATAAACAGAGAAAGTGTGATGAGCTCCAACTAAACAAGTTCCACATCAGCAGGGAACACGCAGTACTCACCCCAAATCACATCCTCCGAGGACATTCCCACGAGAGGACCTCTGAAACACTTAACGGCCAGCGGTCATCGATGACTACACATAAACACAGGGCTTAGTTCTGAACACACCGTAGAAATGTCTTTATTTACAGAGACCTCTAGACGAGGGCCTGGCTGCCATATTGAAACGGAGAGGATTACGTCACAGGAGGCTTTCAGATCAGATTGGAAGAGTATCGCCCTCCAGTGGATCGGCTCTCTATTATATGCATGTAGTTGTAGCTATTGGGAATGCTACAGTGACTTTTGTATTAAATGTAATAAATTAGGTTTAGAAAAAAACAATACAACTCATTATGCAAAATATGAATGCATATGGTTGGAGAACCGGCTACTGTTATCCAAACAAAATAGAATATATATATTTATATTTTTGCTGGAGAGCCACTCACCTCTTGTATTCATCTCTGTTAGACTTCTGTGTTTTAATTGACACATCTAGACCCTCTGCAGGATTTGTGTATGGGGAAACATTACATGTTAATTAGATTTAATTACATTATAAACATTCATTTTCATAATTGTTATATTTTATTTTATAGGCTTTTATACGATTTAAGCGCATTCTATAAATTTTAATTACGCAAAGAGAATGTAATATATTGGTCTTCATTTTGTGCATTTTGTTCTAACTAAAATAAAAAGTTTGGGGTCAGTAAGTTTTTTTATTTAAAGAAAGAAATCATAAAGAAAGAAAGAAATGTTCTGCAATGATGCACTTAACTGATCAAAATGGATTGAAAATTCCATGAATTTACACTATTCTTTGAAAAGTATATTTACAGTTTAGTTTTATTTTTACCCTCGCCAACTAAAAATATATACAGAGCATTAAATTACTGTAAATCACTTTCAGAAATCCGCTACACCTGATTTTCATAAACAAAATCTGGATTTATTCTTTTTTTTTTTACAATCATGTCAGAGTTAAACATACATATTATAGATCAAGTTATCTCTCACATTTGCAGTTACCAATAATGTCAATGAGGAAAAAAGTATTATGTAATGCCTGAAGGTTCAGAGTTCTGTTTAAAGGGACAGAAAAGTTAGAGCGTGTGTGTTCAGGAAGCAAGACCTTCTGAAAACAAGTGTTTGTTTTCAAATACAGTCCAGTAGAAACAAATGTGGTGAAAGAAGAATGAGATTTTCAAAACGCATGTATTGGAATCTGTGAAGGTAGAAAACAGTTAATAGCTTGAATTGTGTACTCCAGTTCTGTCCATTAGAATAATGAATGAATGCCATGACAAGTGGCCTAAACGATCTCTTAGGTCAACTGTTGTGCCGTGAACAGATGGTCAGTGTGCTCTTGCTATGTCAGTAAGGCAGAGGGGTGCTGTATTCCCTACAATCCCCTCCATGCTGTCCGTTACCTGAACTGCATGTCATATAAAGCTGGAACCAGTCCCATAACTGCATGCATAGATATTACTGTTGAGATCATGCATCAATGCTCATCTCAATGACTCGGATTAGTCTTAGTGCTCCCCGATTACTCAAGTCTTCAAAAATTGTGGCAAGTCTGTATATGGTTGAGGGTAAGGTCACGTGCGAGACACTAGGAGAATCTTATTTGTTCTTGAATAATCGGATCAAGAAAAATAATGTATGATAAGTATTTCTTCATGCCGGATTGATCTCTGACCTATTGATCTTTAAGGGATGATGAATGTAGCCAGACAAGGAATTCACTGTGAGGTCATAACCTGGTGAAACATCGTAGAATTAAAGGGATAGTTCACCCAAAAATGACAACTCTGTCATCATTTACTCATGCTGTTTCAGATGTGTATGGCTTTAATAGTTCTTAGCCAGAGTAGCACTGTATTTCATTTTGACAGGAATGAAAACGAGTCTTGAGGGATGGAAATACAGTGTGTTCATTCAATGGATCGTACTGTTGTTTAACAATATACTGATTGTTCAGTTGATGAAACATCTTTCTGGAAAAAAAAAACAAACCTTTAAAAGAGGAAACACCACAAAACAGTTTTGAAAGTTGTGAAAATGACATGATCTGGGACCATTGTGAAAACTGCAAGTCTGGTCCTCACAGTCTCATTTTCAACTGTTTTAAATTTAAAGAGAGAGCTCACCCAAAAATGAAAATTACCCTTTGATTTACTCACCCTCAAGCCATTGTAGGTGTTGACTCTCTTCTTTAAGACAAACATTATTATATTACATTTAATCAGAATTATATTAAAATGTCCCGGCTCTTCCAAGCTTTCTAATGGCAATAATTTGTAGCATCTTCTGTGTGTTCATGAAAGAGTGGTGTTCCTGTGGACAATATAGGTATAGTGTAAGCTCCAGTCAGAATATGAGAAGTTTTTTTTACACAAAAGGAAAACCATGCTTCTTTTGGCTTATAACAAAATCATAATTTTTCTAGAAATCTTTGTTTTGTACTTAGAATTTGAGGCCGTTTTGTTTTGCATTCTCCTTTGTGTTTTTTTAACCTCCCAGAGATCTATGGAACAATTTTTATGATGGATGGATGCACTTTTTTGGCGTTCAAAATCTCGACCACCATTCACTGCCATTATGAAGCTTGGAAGAGCCACGAAACGTTTGGATCTAACGTCTGAAAGAAGAAAACAGACTGCAGCTAATCAATCAACATAATCCCTTAATTATTATTATTTGGTTTGGAAAGATTGCTATTAGGGAAATGTGAATGCAAAAATTATATTTGTATATTTGTTAATGTTGTTTCAATTCACCATTAAAAAGAAGCTTCTACAACTATGAAGACTTCTGCTTTTGGAGAACCCTAGACTCTACAAAAAAGAAAAAAGAAAAAGGAACATTTTTTTGGTAATTGTCCAGTAATTTTCCAAACATTTCCACTAACTCTAAAACACAATGCAATGTAGTGCAAAATTCAAACTACGGGTAAAACACCTGTATAAAATAAAAAAATCCTAATACTGTATAGTATAGTACAGTATTAATACAGTACATAGTGCCATATTTTTACTGATTTCTTTAACAGTGTAGAAATGTGAAAAATGTCCATTATACAGGTTTGGAAGGATATACATGACCATTTTTTTTTTGTGAAATATGCCTTTAGATCTCAACTAATTGGGAGTCTCATTTGGGGAGAAGATAAAGACTACTTTTGATCCTCTAGTTCGTTTGCAGTTACACATGCTGAATGAAGAGATGGGCTGCAAGGCAAAGAGGCTGAGGATCAGAGAGAAGAGCATATGAATAGCCTCTATAACTAACCCCACTAAATTAAAACAAACTTGCCTGAACTCTTCGAACTATACACATGCACTTTAATGCTGGCTATTTCATCAAAGAATATTTTTATTTATTTATTTGATTTTATTAAGTGTTTTTTTTGCACGGTGGGCTTCTGAGAGATGATGCAGTGGCAGGGTGCTATCGCAGAAGAGAGGGACCCAATAAGCCAAAGGGATGTGAGAAGGAAACATGAGGGTCTCACATTTTGAAGTTCCTTTCTTCCTGGTGTGGCGAGAGGAACCATGCAAGAACATAATGACAGGAGATGATGCTTTGGTGGAAATACTGTCCGTCAGTCAATCATGCTGCATCGGTGATGCCGTTTTCTCAAAGGACATGTTAGTGATAAATAAAGGAAAAGTACTGGATGCAGTACATTCATTCGAAGCTCAGCGACTTCTAGTGGCACAAGGAGTCTATTGCATCAGGCCAAAGTGTAAGGCCAAGGCAAAGGAGAGTCCGAAATTCAAACTCAGTTCAAAATGCCCTGATTTCTTAGAAAAAAAGACAGAGAGAAAAATAGAATTGTTCTGCAGGCCTATTGGTTATCAAAAACTCAACAAAACCAAGAAACGATATTGGCACAGAGACTTCCAGAAAGAAATGCCATCAATGAAATGTTTTGTAGCAGTCAGAGATTCATCCCCATTTGTTTTGGAAGACTGATAAAAAGTGATGGTTAAAGACCACTTCAGATAAAACTCTGCCATCTACTGGAAGAAGTCCAAATGTTCAACAAAACCTCAATAACATCTTCATCCACGTAAGAATATTTCTCTAAAACTTTCCTGAATCAGCTGAAATAAAGGAAAAAGAACTGGTACAAATAAAAACTGGACATTGCTAAAAATCAGGGCATAGTCTGCAAGGCAAAGTCTAGAAAGGTTGGCCAGAAGCCACCATCCAGTGTGCATAGGATGAACTCATGCAAGGATACAGCAGTTGTTTAGTTGTTGCCCTGATGCAACAGTCAGAGCGGGACTGCTGCAGTGTGTCTCTGGGGTCATTCCATGTTCCCACTGTCTGAGTGGGAGATATTAAGGGTGTTTGCGGAGGGGAACAGGTCGCGTTGATCGGTGGGACTGTGGTAGTCAGAGGTCAAGTCGGGTTCCAGCAGGGACGACAGGGTGAAGTGGGACGAGCCCTTTTTCAGGCACTGGGAGTAGAAGTTTAGGATCAGGTCCAGCTTGTTTTCGATGGACTGCACCTGAGTAGGGGAAAAAAGAGATTGTAGTGTAGCTACAATGAGATCTAGTGTTATTTTATGGGATATTATTAAATACCAGCAGTTTTCAAAACCACAACTCTATTAAGTGCAACACAGTGGGCTGCAATATAACCAGGTGATGATGAATTACTGCCATAACGTGAAAACTAAGCACACTAACATTAAAATACTAAAGATACCTTATAACATTAATTATAAATAGCCTCCAAAAAACTTTGATTTGGTAAAACAAAGAATTGGTAGTGGTAGGTTGTTATCGGCATGCAGAATCTCAATTCAAATTAAAAGGACCTGAAATTAATTTACCTGTATTTATTTAAATGGAGTTAGTATGATTTTTTTTAAATAATACTTTTAGTATTTTTTATTAATACTTTTATTAGTTAAGAATTGATTAAAAAAATTTATCGTACACAGAAGGTTTCTATTAAAAACTGTTTTTAAATTTGCTATTTAAATAATTTTAAAGTATCATGGTGTACAAAATAAAAAAATAAAACAGAAATAAATAAATAAAATATATAAGAGCACATAAGATAGATAAACAGATAGATATTAATATTCATAGCTTACTTGCTTCTCTACTTTCACCACACGTCCCATCATGCTTAATTCGTCCATCTGTTCCAGTTCAGGAGGAGTTTTCTCCCCCTTTTCAGACCTCATTTTTTTATCTGATGGAATGGTACCTCGGCCTATGATCTGATCCACCCTTAAAAACAACAACAACAACAAAAAATTAAATGACACTTAATAGGAAATGCTTTTGTGTTAGGGGTAAAAGCTGATGGTAGGAATGATGGCTTGTGTGAAGTTTATTTCTACTGATCAAACCTTGTCTGCAGGCTTTTGATTCTGCCCAGCATATCGAGGTGTCCAGCTGAATATTGCTCAATCACATCTTTCACATCATATGGCCGCAGGGTTTCTTTAAACTTCCTCTTGGCCACCAGGAATTTAAAAATCCTACATTCACGTGAGACACAAAAGCACTTTAGGATGACCCGGAATCTAGGCAGAATGACGTAGAAGCCTCCATGGCCTTACAGGAAAAGATAAAACGGGAATACTGCAAACAAAAGCAAACCGCTGTGAAACAAGTCACAAGATTAATAAGTGAAAAAAGATTAATTACAGAAAGAGGCCTTATGAATTACACGAGTGACTCATAAACAGTCAGCACAGAGAGAGAGAGAGAATACTTCCCCCACTCCACGGCTGGTAATTATTCTGACGATGACACCCTCTTTACACAGAGAGAAAGCGTGTGCGTGTGTATTGTGTAATCTAACCTCCAAGAAACCCCACATCACTGTACTGTAGTGTTTGAAGCATAAGATAAACAACAGTCTTAAAAAACTGATTTATGTCTTATTGTGTGTATTCTCTAAAGGACAATCAAGACAATTAGTTAGAAAATGAAGAAAAAAGACAATTGTACAGTTATTTATTTATTATTATTTTCAAATTATGCTTTCTCACAAATCAATTTTAGCTCTTTTTTTTTTTTTAACGTCTCCCCTAAAACTTTGACATCCTAAAAATGTCAGGATTATAATAAAACAAACTGTTTTGTACGAACACTAATTTTCCTATTTCATAATTTATTTTCTGTTTTATTAATCATTTTTAAAATGGGTGTTGCCTATCTAAACATACTGTCCAATTAGCAGGCAAAATGTAATACAAAAATGAATGTTTTTTAAATCTTCTCATGTGTTTTAGTCATGACCCAAGATTTCTCTTTACTGTTTACCAGGACAGTGGCATCTGTGGTGTCATAGAACAAAACATAACAAATATATATGCACCCGTATGATAATTCAGTAGATCTCTGAGACTGTCTGAAGGCACAAGCAGCTGAAAATGTACTAGACATCATTGTTTGCGTCAGAGTATGAGCAGAAATGCCCTTGACCGCCACAGTGCTTCATTATTCTCCTAATGTGTTTTTCTTTCCCAGTTGTTAGTCAGAGACAAGTTAGCTCTCTCTAAATCAGCTCTGATCTTTACTGTCACAGTGCACTATCAAGCCTTGCTGGCTCAACAGAAAACAGAACATGGGCAAATAGATCCACTCAAACTGTCATACTCCGCTGATTTTCTAATCTCACTCACTGTGGTTATCCATCAAAGCAAAGAGGATATCCTGTCTTTAGTACAGAGGCTTTTTATGTTGGATAAGCTTCAGTTACGGAGAGTATCTGTTCTCAGAACACACGCAGGAGAACCGTTCTTCCTCATCCTCCAGATTCATTAGCATCCAGCAGGGGGGGAAACCGAGCTAGGAAAGAATTCTTCTAGTGCGGGTTAATTCTAAATAGTACTGAGGAGGATTTTTTTTTATGAGCCATTGTTTCGCAGGAACAGCTTGCGTGTGCAACAGCAAATGTTGAGCTGTGCATCTCTGCCCGGGTGATGGTGCAGTTTCAGTCGGATCTCAGAAGAAGTCCACAGCTGCTCCACAGCACACGTCAACCTCCCCCACAGAACAAACAAGTTTCTTGATGACTCTAGAGTTTAGGCTTTCTGCTGTCTGTATATGTATTTTTTTTTTTCCGGTTTTTAATTTTGCAGGTAGCTGCATATTTTGCCAGGGCGGGTCTCAGGTGTGGATAAAAGAGAGGGTAAGGAAAAAGAGAAGGAGAGAGGAAGGTAAAAAAGAAATCCCATTTATTTCCATCCTCCAAGGGTTTCCTTAAAATGCTGACTTGCTCACTTGATGGCAATGCACTGTACGGGTGTATCATTATACAGTCAGCTTTAGAATACCCCAGTCCACACAAGCATTTGAGATGGAACCTCTAAGAATAGCTGCATGCACAAATATCCCCCCTCATCATTTATCAGAGGTAGGGATAAATGCAAAATAACACACAGGAATCGTTAAATTAAATGTTTTGAGAATATAATTTTTTTTTTTGTAATCAGACAGACATGATTCATGGCAATCATTTGGATGGTTTTCGAGGTGTGCTCACCAAAAACAAGGAAACTAAATTACATAAAATAAAATATTATTAGACTATAAACTGTGCAGAAAGTAACTCAAAGTTTATTTGAGGGAAATCTGGTTTTAGAGCATTCTACGTTCTTCTGTCCGAAGCCTGAATAGTACGCTGTACACATTCGTGCAGCCGAACACTGATAAACTGTGGGCCTTCCACAAAAGTGAAACCTCAGCACTGTGGTGAAGCTAAAATTTGCCCGTACCTTAACGACATCAATTTTATCGAGGGCTCTTATGTAAAACACAGAATCTTCTTGCCCAGATAACGGAGAATGATGCACCTGTGAGTATGTGCACACCTGGAGCTCTGCTTTGAGAAACTGTGTGGGTCCTCGATCTAATCACCCATGGTATACTGGTCAGGACGGAAGGCTAGAAGATGAGCTTGTTCTCAGAAAGTGTGACATTCACAGGTGCAGTATGGTGAAGGAAGGTGAAAATGTGAGATTTATGCATTACTACATACGGGTGATCCTTCAAATATATGCACGTTTTTGACACCCCTGAAATCCGGAAAAATGAAACTTTCTTTTTTTGTTAAAACATTTATCACATGTCCTCTTATAAAGATCTGATACTGGCCTGAACCTTTAACTGAATTATATGTTACTATACCTGTGACGCTGATGACATGTAATGACATTTTTCACATTTGCTTTTGACATTTACATTTAGGATTTCATCCAAAGTGACTCACAATTGAGCTACAGGAATCTGTAGGAAAAATTATAATAAGGCTGGAGTACAAAGAAGAAATTCTCTAAAATGCTTTAACGGATGAAATGTAGTTTTTCTCATTCGAGGAGTCGTTTCACTCGAATAAACGTCACAAAAGGGGTGAAAGATTATTGCAACTTCCTTTTCACGCTAATAAACATGTTAATAGAAGAATTAAGCTAAATATAACAGTGTCTACAACGAAACAAAAGCTATTAAACGTCAACTCTAGTGGTGTAGATGGTAAAGTGTGTACTGCAGTCTTTTTGATGTTCCCATAACATCCTGTACTCACTGAACTAGGAGCTCATGCTGCACTGACCAATCACAGACAGGCCACTCCCTTCTCAGTAAGAACTTGATCATATTTTTAGAACATCTTCTATTACTTTCTGCTTGTTTAAGCAAGAAGTAGGAACCCCAACTGAAGGTTGCCATGCCCTTTATGAGTCTTAACCCTGTTTTGTCTCCATAATGGTCAACTGATGTAATTGCGCCGTGAAAAGGTCATGGCTGACGGAGCAGATTCTATACCAAGGTCCCTTTTGCAAAAGACCAACTTTTCATTCAAACTGAATGGCATGCATTGTGACATTATCTAAGAATACTTGGTCATTAAGTGAACTATAGGACACTGTAGAGCTCTTTGGTGGTGTTTTCAACCCCTGACTCACCTAACAGCACGAATTAGGGTCTTTACTGCTGGTATCACTTCCTCCATGGCGAAATCACAGTAAGATTTGTCCTCTGTGTGCTCCTCTCCCACTCCCTCCACTATGAGAGATCGGTTCGTAATGAGAAGAGCAAAACATACATTACAGTTCAGAAGTCTGGGGTTTGTATTTTTTTTTTAAGAAATTTATGTATGAATAAATATGAATGTGAATAAAGTTAAACAGGTGGACAGAGATGGCTACCATCTGCAGCGGGGCGTGGTTTTAGGCGAAGAGAGGTACGGAATCGAGTCCGATCATTGAAGCTCCAACTCTTCTGGACCTTGCCAGGGCTGGTGGCTTCAGGAACATTCTCCGTGCTGGGGGAATGCTGAACATTACCTGGAGGTAAAGGAGAAGCCTTGCTCCGGATAGCCTGAGAGGACCGTGAATTGTTCATCCTAATGCGGTCACGGAAGCCCATCTTCCCACTGGCAAGAAAATTAGAGGAATGATCTGATTTGGTGACAAACAAGGAAATTAATCTTTTTTTAAACGTTCCATGATGTAATTTTTTTTTTTTTCAGAGACTATGTTTGCTTATGTAAGAATACATTTCAATGAAGACAAACAGACAAAAGGGTTAGAAAACAGATCTATTAACAGGTGGTTTGTTTAATTTCATGGTTAAGTTGACACCACATAGAAGGAAAATGGCTAACTGAAGATAAGTTGCCCTGAGTGTCACGTAATTTCATGGTTTACAAGAAAAAGAAGTCAGAATTGACCTACTTTTTAGACAATATCCTAGTATTTCAATATGGCCAGGACAGCTTGTGCTAACCGGAAAAAAAATCTTCTTTTTTCTACTAAAAATAAAATAAAAATCTTTAAAACGAGATTTTCAACTCCATTTAGTTTTTTTCTGGTTTCAAGCATATTTTCAAGACAAATAAAATGATTAGTATTGCACTTGCTTGTGACTCCTTCAAATGAACAAACTGTTAGAACGTATCAAAATGTTTATTTGTATTATGATTAAAAAAGTTAAGAAAGCATAGCAGATACTGAGCTTAATGTCTTAGTTGAATGAGGGATGATGGTGTATTAACCTGTAGCATGCCATCAAAAGGAGCAACAGTAGAAATGCAAGAGAACTCTTTGAATCCATGGAACCAAGCACAAGCATGCTGAAGTAGGTATTTCTAGCTGTTAACCAAACTAAACCCATAACTTTATTGAAAAAAAAAAATTTGAATAATTGATGAAAACATGCTAGAGATTTTCTACAGTCCTAGTCATCATTTCAGCTTTTCACAAGTTGCTTTACCGCCACATATTGTCATTCTAAATCCTCTTTTAATATTTCACACTTGAAATTTAGAAGTGGTGTCAGCACCACTTTTACCTGTATGGACCCCTGCTCTGGAGAATGTTAAGCAAATAAAAATAAAGAGTGTGAAATGATTCGGTGTTTGAATGTTATGACAGCCAATCATGTGCTTCATTTTCATGTGCTTTGAACAGTCATGAAAATATTGTGTGTTGTAAAATCAATCGTTTGAGACAGCAAATGTGTGAATTTGAGGGGAACATTTTGAATTGTGACAGAAAACGTGTGAATTTGAGGGGAAAAAGTTAAATGCTGACGGAAAACATGTGAAATTGAGAGGAAATATTTGAATAGTGGCGGAAAACGTGTAAATTGGAGTGAAGATACTTTTCGATTCTTACCTTTATAGTTCAAAAGGTGCATACAGAACAAAAATGTATAGTAATCTGCTTTTTAAATGAGGATGTGCAATTATAGAGCATTTATGTACACAGGTCACGTGCTGCATTGTTCGTTTAATAAATGGCACAGACACATTAAATAGAAATATTATCCCAGGGTTGAAGAATGTACAGTGTGAGACCTCATTTTATAAATACCCATGATTAATTATTAACCCTAGGTAAATAACGAGCATTGTAAAATGTGAAGCAACATAACCATGGGTTTAGAATGACCCACGATTAATTATTTCAAGTGTGAAAAGCTGTGGATTAAAATAGTTTCAATCTCATGCACACAGAGGTTAAAAACCTCATGCACACTGCACTTCATTGTCAAGAGCAAACTTTAGAAACCCACAAATCTACATAAGATTACTTTTAGCATATGAACACATGCTTAAACACATTAAAATATATAAAGATCTAAGTCGAAGCATGACTCGTACATGCAGACCTCTCCTACAAATTGTTTAACAGGTCTGTTCTGTTTTTTATATTCCTGCATCCAAATGCAACAACATGCCATTAGTGATTAAGCCTCGTTAAGTAAAAGTGACATGCATATTGAAATAAACCATGAAGAACAGGTATTCAGGTTTTTAATTACACCCCGGCTGCATGGTTTATCTTTGCCCTGTGAGCTCATGCAGGCCTCATCTGTGTGCATTCAGCAGAGATATACAGTACTCTGTTCTCTGGTCAGCCTCTCACAGATTAAAGGGCAGATTACTGAGATTATTGAGCTAGTGCAGCCTTTGTCTTTCACAGTTTACGAGGAATGTAATCCAGTCACGGTGACTATGAATTTCTCTTCACACAAGGCATTATGAATCTCCCAGAATGGGTCGAGCTGCACTGGATCAGTAAGGCTCAGAGTGTTTCAGGCATCAGGGGAGGGACGGATCGTGCCCAGTGTGCACAGGCACATCACACATGGATACCTCTGTTTACTGCCAGTATGAATCCGGAAGAAACCCCTCTTTTTAGATATGAGCTGACTGAAGAGACACACAAGGCAGAGGGAGGGATATGTGAGGGGTCGTGAGGGTTAGTTGGCTGTGCCAGGACACGTGTTACACTTGTTTTTAGTGTGCATTTGCTAGAAATTGTTGGCCAACATTTAAATTTCATATGCAAGTATGTTATGCAAGTATGTTATATAACCCAAGTGATGTTCTTGTAAGCGGAAATGGATTAATCGCTCTGTTAGTTTAGCTTAACATAAAAACATAACTTATATTCAGATTTTAAATTGAAATTAATAATTCATCCAAAAATGCTAGTTAATGTCTCTAAATTTCAAATATAGTATGACTTTCTTTCTTCTGTGGAGCACAAAAGGAGATGTTTTGATAAATTTCCTTGCTGCTTTTTTCCTATACAATGAAATTCCTTGTTGAAAAAAAAAACAGTATATGGTGTTAGTTAAGTTTTGACCAGCTTAAACCAGCTCAAACCAGCAGCCATGGTTCAAAATATATCAAACCAGCATATGCTGTTTTTTTCAAAAGGACTGGGTGGTCAAGTTCTAAAAATGACAAAACACATCATTAAAAAATAGCATAAAAGTAATGGAACAGGCCAAAATTTAAGCCGCTAACTACTTAAATATTTATTTACATCGATGTATTCGAATCTCATAATAAATAACGTTTTAGTCTATTACTAAAATATATTGTACAGCTTCAGAAGATTTGGAATATAGCATATAAGTTGTATGAACCTCTGTTATAGTGCTTTAGTTTAGTTTTCTTCACAGCTCCAGCCCCCATTTACTCTTATTGAAAATATTGCTTAATATCTCTTACTGTGTTCCACAGATAAATGATAATAACACCAGTTTGCAGCAACATCGAGCTCTCAATTAGTTGTGGGCAATAACGTGCACTTCAAAACAAAGTGTAATTCAGTAATAAGTAGAGAAATAAGTGTTTCTTGAGAAAGGGTCGGTTAGCTCACACACACATTCAGGATTCAGGATCAGCACTTGCAGCCTTTCAGCACATCTCTGATATTTTTTTTTTGCACTGAAATTAAAACCTGCCCCAGGGTTGGTTGAAAGGGCTACAACTTGTGCAACTTATAGGGGTGAAAGGTAATTGAGGAAAAGTAGAGTGAGAAAGTCGAGGCAGGCAGGGATGGGGTGGCATGCAGATACTGGCATGTGTGGTTAATGGATTAGATTTCAATGCATCTGAATGCAGCCGGACCATCATTGCATCTTAGACCCAGTTAATTTGTATCACTGTCACTCTAAACAAAAAACACCTCAAACTATAAACACAGCACGGCCAACGACACTTCCCACTGGAAGAAATACAGTCCTCTCAAAAGCCTACCACAAACCTGCATGGAACGTCTGTCCTCCTGAAAACGTGAAAGGATGGAGTGATGGCAGAGAGATGAGGAGGAGAGGAGGAGAATGGAGAAGTTGAACGAAGGGGTATGAAGATGGGTTGTGAGATACACTGAAAGGTCAAAGGGTAAAGAGATAATGCTCACACACAAATGTGTGAAGGCATTAACACACACACACACACAAACACACACACACACAGGCCATTGTACCAGTGATCAGCATCAGATATGTGATCAACTATGGAGATTTTCGGTTATATTTAAATACTATTTAACGTTTTACCCTCCAAATTCAAAACAATCTACCATTAATCAAATTGTACAACTTCATCACATATCTGATAAATCTTTCAATGTCCCAGTATAGATGTGTATTAGTATCAGCACAAAAAATAAGACAAGCAAACACAGAAAGGCACACAGAAAACATTAAAAAGTCAGCCGTATTAACTGCAGCTTATTGGAGTGTCAGGTGTTGAACTTCTTGTAAACATTTACATTTAGTCATTTTGCAGATTTTTTTATCCAAAGCATTGGATAGACATTGTTCAAATAAGTAAAAGCTAGAAAAAGAAGGAATAAATACAGAGAAAGGTTTTTGTTTGTTTTACGAAAGAGATGAGTTTTCAGCTGTCGCTTGAAATTTGTCAGGGATTCAGCATTCTGGATGGGGAGGGAAGATCATTCCACCATCCAGGAATGGTGAACGAGAATGTTCTGGAAAGTGATTTTAAACAACTTACATATTGACAAATGCTTTAAGTAATGACCTGAGACTACACTATGGTATGCTAGTATGTGAATTTAACGGTATTACTGTAAATTGCAGGGAAGAGTTAGTGTCCTCTAGGAAGAAAGTTAAGCTGGACAGTGTCATACCTGTCCCCAGACAGGTAGGGGGAGCTATACGGCCGGAGCCCCGACAGCAGGGTTTGGTAGGAGTTGGGAAGAACCTTCTTGGTGCTACGCTGCCGTTGGAGGTGACTGAACAGTAATGTCAGTTCTCTGACCCACAAGCAAAAAGTAAAAATAATAAAACATGATAAAGAAACAAAACAAAACAAAAAAGAAAAGAAAACAGAAGCCAAACAAACAGAAGACTAAAATGAAATGGCAAATTAACCATCAAAACACTTTAAAAAGACAGGGGCAATTCAGTTTTAAAAAACATTTTATGTCTAAGCAATGTTAAACAGAAATACAAACTTCCCTGTCATTTTAAATGAATGATAATTTGTCCAATTAATTCATATAAAGAAGAATGCATGTGGGATAAATATTTTTAAAGGAAAAATAGAAATACATTATGATCAACCCAAAAATGTGGAACACTGAGATGCTTTATAAAAGAAAAATGTAATCATATATTGAATACCAATTATCGAACCAAAACATTGTAAAATTGAGAAAAAAACAGTTTCAAAAATATTTGGCATAGGATCTTTATGCACTGTAAAAATTACTTATTATTATTTAATTTGTGTCATGTCCACAAATATATATAAATCTCCAAAACAAATTATGATACACGACTTGTTTTCAGAGAAAGCATAAATGTTGGTTACAATTTCTATTTCTCCACATTTTTCATCCCACATTAACTGGGACCAAAACGAAATCTCACGTAACTCATGAAAACTCATGTCATAATCTTTGCTTTCAGTACATGCAAAAATTAATGTCGCTGATGAATAAAGCAAAATGATAAAAGGAACTGCAAAACTATCAATGAAATCATGATTTCTGGGTCAAAGTACCACTTTTAATTATACTGAAAGGGATTTCATAATAACACTGTGTGCAGGAAGGATTCACTGACTGTGTGTTTATCATGAATAAAGTATTGTTTTCTTAGAAGCTCGATTATAAATCTGTTTGACTAATGCTATTTGGGATATTTTGAAATCATGACCTCGAAAAGGCAAAGCCACCAGTCAGTCATATCAGTTACACACAAGGCCAGTTTATTTTGCACGGCTCAGATAAGCATCTCCGCAGAGGGCTCTGTTACAGGTCATACTTACCTTAAAGACGGCAACATACTGTCATAGAAATACCAGGTGGCTGTGAGATATGAGTGCTGAGCATCTGTAGAGTAGAGACGCCATGCAGCCTGGGGAGACAACACGATACAGCACGGCACAAGATCACACACACAGACGTACATGTACACAACACACACAACATAGAAATCATGATTGTATTCGCTGCAGGTGTGTTGCTGACTGAGCAGTTACCTGTATGAGGTTGGCAGCGGGAGTCCTCCTCTTCTCAAAGTGTTTCTGCCGGTGCTGCTCCTGCACTTTCAGAGCAAAACCTGAACCCAGGATGCCCTTACAGAAAGGACAGGGGACCATTAGATTGTCTGGGATCGATGGGAAAAAAATGTCACTGACCTAAAAATCGACGGCAGTACTTACAGCCGGCAGGGCAAAGAAGGACACCCCCAGCAGGGCAAAACAAGCCGCTAAAAGCCGACCTTGCCAGGTGTGTGGCGTCTTGTCACCGTAGCCGATTGTAGTGAGGGTGATCTGGGAAAAACAGTAGAGGTATAAACAACATATAACACAAATAAAACATTTCTAAATCACAACACGTCAATGGTCAATCACTGAATACAGTTTTTTTTTTTTTTACGATCGCTATGACAATTTTTTCAATACTTTTAACAATTTTCCAAAAATCTCTTAAGCTAGGCTATACAATTAACACATTTCTTGTCGCTTTGACACAAAATGCATAGAGTTAACACAAATTTCAAATGCTTGAACTTTTTTTGTTTACAGACAAGCTCAACCAAGAACAAGACAATGTAATTTTACTGACAAATTTTCAAATGCTTTCACACTGTATGTCAGAACAGATAACATCATGTTCTAAAACTAACTTATAGGCTAAAGTCAAAGTGAACATCTGTATTGTTAATTGAAGAATGAAAATGTCCAATGTATTTTATTTTATTACATTGCTATTGATGAAGAGCTGGTTGAAGTTATGCAAATATATAAATTACAGCTGATACCCATCTAGGAAACACACTCAGGTGTTGAGGTTCTTTCAGTCGCATGACCATATGATATACAGTAAAAGATGATATACAATAAATGTGAGATTTTAGAAGATCTGTACCAAAGACTGGTGCCAGAGAAAGGGGACAGGTGGGAGACCACTTGCCAATACATGGAACAATGTGGCATTCCGAGCCTGTCAACCAGTCAGAGCCTGGTTTGACACCCAAATCGAGAATGATGTTCCTTTCCATGCCCTTTACTCCCCTTTCCTCAACCCCATTGAGAAGTTTTACTGAGCCTGGAGATGGAGGGTTTTTCACCATCCTCTCTCCAGGATTCAATTGATGCTGAATGCCAAGACATCACAGCTGAACAAGGCCAGGAAGGATAAGGCATAGCAAAGGATTCTACCCAAGATGCCTTGCCAGAGAAGATATCAGGTGTGATGTGGATGAGAACATGTGACTAAACGCAGAAGACCAGGCAGATTAGATTACATTTATTTCTTTATTTTTTATTCTTCTGTGGCTTTTTGTGTTCTGTATATTTTGTATTTTCACATAATAAATGACAGCTATATTGTACTTTTTTTCTGTCCTGTTGCAAATAAAGCCTTTACTGCAGCAATTCTGTCTTTGTTCCCTGTTCATTCTATAAAGCTACTCTGAGTTGGTCATTCGATTTTTGTATTGAATTTCTGCAGCAAAATCAACAAAATGCATGTATTTACTAAACCCCAAAAGAAAAAGAAACTGTAGTGTAAAACACAATCTATGATCAATGCAACATACTGTCATATTGTATCAGGTCTGACCGCTAAAATAATGCAGTTTCTATAATTCCTTTTGATGTCAGTGTTTTTTTATGATATTGTGCTATGATTGACTAAATGTGTTAGCATTTTGGAATAATAATTAGATTTTGAGCAATGTTTGCAGTGTTTTGGTAGATGTAGTGTGTAATGTGTTGTTAGGGTATTATTGTAATTTGAAAATGTGTGTTGAAATTTAGTTTACAATGTGTGATTTTGAGCATTAAATTAACTGTTTTGTCAGTTGTATGTTGTAGGTGTGTTGGTGCGTTAAGAGTTTAGGAAGATTATTAGAAGTATTGAAAAAAATTCATAGCAATCGTAAAAAACTGTTATGATAATAGTTATTAATCAGTGTGCATGAAGTGCATTGCAAGGTCTGGAATATCAAAAAGTACAACACAATACAAAATATTTTATCAAATAAAATAAAACCAATATGAATAAAAATGAATAAAACGTAAATAATAAAAAACACATTTAAAATGAATGACTCCAAAACTAACTGAAATATAATAAAACAACAGCTTTTTATAGCTTTTTAATAGATGATAAAACTTTTACAACATGCCTGCATTGAACATGGAAATATTACTAGACAGCAATAACATTAGAACTTTGACCTTCAACCATAAAAAACATTTAATGCATAAACTTAAATGCAAAAAACACTTTCTGAAAGATATAAAATTTTAATAGGAATAAAAAAAACCCACAAAAAATATAATACCCCTTACTTGATACTCACTGGGTGCATGTAGGCGTGATGCTTCTAAAAAACATTTCTAACTCAGCAGATTCAGGGTATTATTCAGCAATCAGTCTATTAGAAGCAGAATTATAATCCCAGTAGAAATCAAACAAAATAGCTGCAACATCAATTCCCACAAAGCTATTCTGAGCCAGGGAACTGACTGAGAGAACATATCTGACAGCATCGACACGGGTCATTAGTTCAGTGGAGGGCAGTACTTACTGTTCCCCACCAGAGGGAGTCAGCATAAGTGGAAAACTCTGGGTTATCTTCCTTCTCAGCTAAATAGACCAAGAATGAGGCAAAGATCAGTACCAGGAAGCCGATGTACCAGGCTGTGATCAGCTCCTACAACAGAGAGGAAAGTGGACAATGGAAAGCTATAAAAAGAGTATTTCAGAAGATTTTATAACACTTCATTGGAGAACTCTGTACGGTGGATTATGTATATGTTTTATAAGTTAAAATATGGTTTAAACAAATGTCACAGTGACATTATATTGAATCATCCTGTGATGGACCTTGCTGTGAGCGTACACCACAGAGCCCAGAAGCTTCCAGGTTCCTCCCCGGCGGTCCATGCGCACCATGCGCAAGATCTGCAGAAAACGCATGCTGCGCAGAGCAGACGTGGCGAAGATGTTTCCCTGTGTGCCCGCTGCTATCACTGCCAGCGACGCCACAAAGACAATGAAATCTACAAAATGAAAAGCCACAGATGACAAGAACAAAAATCAGAGGAAAGACAAAGAAAATAGGAGATTATGAAAAGAAAATATGCATATATATATATATATATAAAAAAAATTAAATGCATTTTATTCCCCTAATACAGGGCAACAAACGTCTATATATCTATACACACTACTGTTTAAAAGTGTGGGGTCAGTAACATTTGTCTTCCTTAAATTAATATTTTTATTCAGCAAGTACATAATAAATTTATCAAATGTGATAGTTAAGACATTTACAGTGTTACAAAAGAGACACATTAAATTGATAAACAGCGATAGTAAACACCTTCACAAAGTTACAAAAATGTTTGGTAAAACTTCAGTATAGACCAATTCTCACTATTACCTAACTGCTTATTAGCATACATATCACTAGCATATTGGCTGTTTATTACTTATAGAGCACATATTCGTCATGATCATATTCTTTATCCCTAATTCTACCCAATACCTAAACTTAAAGGGTTAATTCAGCCAAAAATTAAGCCATAAATTCCTCACCCTGAAGTCATCCTAGGTGTATATGACTTTCTTCTTTATATAATAAAGATCGAATCTCATATATGTCTCGACAAAGATGACTGTGGGTAGATGATGACAGAGTATTTAGGAGAAACCTGATTGGACTGACTAAACTTAAGACATGTGAATGGTGTTTTCTGCTATAGATCTTTAGACAAACACTTGTTGTTCCCCTTCACTTTAAATAGACATGGTGCTTCTGTTCTCAGGCTTCAGGTCTTTACCTATGACGCAGAAGGGCTTCCTGGCGAACCGTAGCCGACCCTGCCATCCTCTGTACCGACAGCAGCATCCAGCTGCCCAGATCCTCACAAAGTACTCCAGCCCAAAAACCACGATCATCACAAACTCCTGCAAGTCAAACCACATTCCTCTTAATAATGTCCGTCTTGTACTATGAATATGGTAATAAATACATCCAAAGAGCAATAAAAACATGATGACTGATTTTCTGTCAGTAATATATAAATATAAAAATAAACTACCTGGCAGTAAAGATTAAAGTTCTAGACTGGTCAAATACCTCTAATTCATTAAAAATGAGAGATTGTTATGAGAGTTATCATTAACGCTAACTCTCATCCTGTTGCTTGGATTCAAAGAGGCCCACGCTAAACGTTTGCATTGATTACAGATCCTGCAGTGGCACCTTGTGAACAAACACATTACAGACTGAGTCAATAGCAGAACTTGCATGATAGACAACATAGTCCTTTCCTGAAGGAGACCATTAAATGGAAAGAAATTGGGAGAGAAAGTCGGTGTGAGAGGGAAAGCACTTCATAATGAATGAGTGATTATAGTATTGCAGCTAAGATTATTGGATGGAGTCGGCTACTTCTTGCATACTCGACAACACCTGAATCCTGCCGTGTGCTTACACTGCCATTTCCCAGAGCAAGGATCCCAGCGGAAAACAAAATGCACACTTAACGCAGCCACAGGGAGACATGAGACAGTACAAGAATGCTTACCGTGTGCCAATCAGATGAGAAATGAATCCGGCCTGAGATGCTGCTAAAACGGTAATGAAAATAAGGCCTAATAATTTTCAAAATGTGTTTCCTTGCAGTTATAAAGTGAGCAAACGCTCCCCTCATGTGTTATAATGGAGCCGTATGCAGAACACTGATAGTAGTTTATCATACTAAATAAAGTTTGCGATCCCTAAAGATGGACGGCATACTAAACATGCTTTCATTTAATAATTTGTAATCACGAAACTTTCTACTGCATATGTACGTGTTTATGCTTACGAAGAATTTCGGCTGGACTAATAAAATAACCTTCTTAGTAACACAATAGACAGCAAAACAGGCTTGCATACACGGCACATTTGATCCATAATGCTGGCAAACAGAAAAAAAGACCAAATTCACCTTTTTTGAAGACACACCTCAAAAAATATATACAGACTGTGATTGGATGGACTAACTGCCACAGAGAAAGCCATGTGAGATTAATTATTCAGACAATGTGCTATTATGAATGTATTTAAAGACGCGCAGACAATGTGGATGCTGTTTAGTGAAGGTACTTAGACAGACCAGACAGTCCACGCCTGCCAACTTTGAATTCTCTTTAAACTACAATTTTGGATGTAAAACACAGGAAGGAAGTCAAACCATTTGCTCTACAGGTAAGAGAGAGTCAGCGGATTCATTTGAATGCAGCTCAATAGATATGAAACAATGTATACTGTGTCAGACTTAAATCTGTCTGGAGATGAGGAAAGAGGTAGATTCATTCAATAATTAAGAAAAAAAAGAAACTGTTTTCCATGCCTGCTTGTGATTATTCCATTTATTCACAATTATTTGTTACACTTGCATTGCAAAGGGATTAATTCAATCAAAAATGAAAATTCTGTCATCATTTACTCACCCTCATGTAGCCATTGACTTTACAAAGGTTTTTTTTTTCACACAATGGAAGTTAATTACTAAAATTACCCAAATTCTTCTAAATTTCTTCTTAAAAAAAAAAAGAAAAAAGAAACTCATCATACAAGAGATCGATTTGAAAGGACATGAGGTCAATAAAGACAGAAATTTCATTTTTGAGTGAACTATGCAATTTTCAGTGCATTTCAGTATTTAAATATGGTAAAATTGGTTAAATGGATCTGAGTGTATACTACACCTGATAGATATTAGCCAAAATATTTAATAAATAAACATGCAAAGTGGCTGCTTCTGGCAGTATATATACCATCTAGGTACAAAAAAAGTCTGGCCATTTATTCTGAAAAACATAAATTGCTAATATTTGATTACAGTAGATGTTTTACAGTGACTTTTTAAAAGCACAGGCTTAACTTCGCTTTGGATAAAAGCGTCTGCTAAATGAATAAATGTGAATGTAAATGTTTGATGTTCACGCTAAGGAAAGCTGCTAGTGAAGGGTTTGGGGACTGGGCTCTTGTGGTGTCATGAACCAATCAGCATTCTCATGATAGAATTTCCCTCTAAAGAGATTAGTATTGTTACTGTTTAAGGTATAGTTTGTGTCATTTTAACCCCTTACCAGGATGAAGAGCGCCTCGTTGGCAAATGTTTGATGGTCTGGGATGGTGGAGAAAACAGAAAGCACCAGACAGCTGGACACTAGGAGAAAACTGAAACACAAACAAACACACACAAACTAACAGGTCAAAAAACAGTACAAAACTGGGATGAGCGTTGTATTTTTATTTGTAAGTTATCATGTAAAACAATGTCAGATTTATTATTTGCTCTATATCTAAACACCTCAGGAAACAACAGTAAAAATACAAATCAACAACAACAACAAAAGCACAAATATCACAGCAACACAGCAAAGACTGAACAAAAACTCAAAAACAAACATGTGTTCTACACATACTAATGACTATTGGCCTCTGGTGGACAGAGAAACTCGCCATGACAGCCCATAATCCAAGCTGGCGTTCAGCTCATACACACAGATGCTCTTAATCACTGCTGTCACAGACCCCGCTTGGAAAGCCCAGCATGCCCACTCAAAACGGAGTGGATAAAAGCAGAGATTACAGCCCCACTTCCTGCCATTTCTCTGGAGCACTCAGACTCTTTGGAAAAAGGGGCCCTTTCGCAAGAAACTGGGGTTCCCGGATGCCTCCAGGTGCTCCAGCTGAAGCTTTGTAAAATAAAAGCTGGATTCGCCCCGCGGTTATCAGAGAAGCTCTTGGAGTCCGACTGGGTCTGCACAAGCAGCTGCTGCTGGGGATGATGCCAAACCGGACACATCTGGCCCGCTCACTCATACTCCTCAGCTCTGCGATTTCATTCTGTACAAGGACAGAATGAACATTTTCAGCTGTGTTTTTGGGTCTAATGTGACAGTTTGGAGCAACAGCATCTTGGTTGTGAGGAAAAGTAAGATGATTCAAATAGCCACAACAAAGGCACTTCATTGCTTAAAGGGATAGTTCACCCAAAAATAATAATTCTGTCATTAATTACTCAACCTCATGGCGTCTCAAACTTATAAGTCCTTTGTTCATCTCCAGGAAACAGATGAAGATATTTTTGATGAAATCCAAGAGCTTTCTGACCCTGCATAGGCAGCAACGCAACTACCACGTTCAAGTCCCAGAAATGTAGTAAGGACATCGTCCATGTGACATCAATGGTTAACCTTAATTTTGTAAACTATGTCCTTACTACCTTACAGTCTTGGAACCACATGAGAAATGAATGACAGAGCGTTCATTTCTAGGTAAACTAGCCATAATGAAACCCATAAGTAACTCCTGGGGCATTAACAATCAATTATTGATAGAAACAGTAGGTTGCTAATAGCTAATAGCTAATGAATGAAGAGTATTATGACTGAGAGATCTACATGAGTTGCTGTACACTGATTCACTCAGAAAAGAGGAAGGACACAAAGATAGGCAAACAGCCAGTTAACATCATCCTCAAAATACAGTACTGATAATACGCTGACATAAGAGGAGCCCATAAACACTTAAAAATGCCAAGGATAATAATACATTTTTCAGAGTTTACAGTGTCTACCATCCGTAATCCATGCCTTCGTGTGTTGGATGGAAAAGCAGCAGAAAGCAAATCTATTCTGCAAATCACGGGTGAGTGGAAACACCTGTTGTTTCAAGTAAACAAACAAGATTAATAATACATGGATTTTAGTGCTAATTTAACATGCACAAACACTTTTCAAACGTATTTAATGGACTTGGTTTCTGGAGGCATTTTCCAAAGTTTTACTTTTAAACAGTTTCTGAAAGGTTGAAATTTCCCCCATTTGCAGTTCGGAGTGCAAGAAAACAATTATGACTTTAAGATCAACAATAAAAAAAAATAAAAAATAAAAAATAAATTTGATAGTATATATCTTGACTGAGAGAATGATTGGTCTTATTAAGATATATATAAGATTATGGGAACTATTAGGGCACTGATCTGAAGTTTTAAACATACTCTTCAAACATTATGCATAAATAATATTTTTTAAAATCTCAGAAGACTAAAAGGTCACTTCATCCCTAAACCGTTTCTGCTGAATGTGACTCATTACTGCTAAACTAATGTACTGTAGGTAAAACTATCCCTCATAAAACAACAGACTGAAAAAAAGGGCAAAAGCACTGAAAGCTAAGGCCCAGTTTCCCAGTCCTGAATCATCAACACTCTGACTGGACGGACAGAGGAAGAAAAATCCCAGAAACTGCTTAGCTGCCCCGAAAAGGTTTCCATCAAAAAACGATGAACACAGTAAAAAATAGATACATTAGAGCATGTGAAGCCCATGTGCAGCTTGCATTTCAGCTGAGAAGCAAGTTTTGAACCCAACCTCCAAGCCCAAAGTCAATCTGCCAAAAGCAGAAATCAAATCCTCAAATCAGCAGAAATGATAGTCTCATGAGGAGAAAACAATGCAGTGCCACGTGTATTTGTATTTCCTGGGAAGCACATGATTTGGCTGTAAATCATGTCGATACCATTCTCCGATGGTGTTCCTGTGTTGACAGTTGGTACAGGTTGAATTTTACACAAAAAAAGGTAGCAAAAAAACTTTGAAAAATAATAATAGTCAATTTATAGTGTAAAAAAAAAGTTTCATCAAGAAAAAATTTACAGTGTAGGAAAAACCCATGTGAAATCAAATTCCCAGACATCAAATGGACCTTGTAAATGCAAGATTACTTCATAAGATTATTTCATACTTATACTGCCTTTAAATTGTGATTTAAAGATTTTTTTGTTGCTTTTGCGTTTTTCTTTTATAATATAATGTATATTAATAATAAAATAAAAATAAACATTTGGCATAGCAGCATTCATGCTAACACACTGCAAAACAAAATATTTAATTAAATACAGATGAGAAAAAAAAAACATCATATCATATTTCATATCATTATTAATATGAGGGTGAGTGAATGATGACAGAATTTTGATTTTCAATTAAAACTATGTTTTTAATTTCAGGAAAACCAACAGTGTATTATTCATCACCAGATATTTCATACATAATCCAAACAATCCAACCATGCAGGTCTGGCACAAAGAAAACAGAAATCATTGGTAAACCTAAGAACCTTTTCTACTTTTATAAAACTGAATGTGGGTTATGAAATAATTATCGCAATAATGCAGCATAACCTTTTTCGCTGTTCTCATTCTCTGCGATATGCTAAGATGAAGTATGCTGTAGTGGACCCTGCTGTGGTCCTCATTAGACTAAATCTTAGGCTAAATTCATCACTTGGACTGTTAATACGCCATAAAAGCCACAGCGAGATGAAAGCATGAGGACACAGATATGGGCCATGTGGGTAAACAGGGGATGATGAATAGTGAGGGCTTTCACACATTGCTGAGCTGGACTCTTTATACTGTACGCCACAAAACATCTGCGCATAACGGCAGAGCCTCTGACCCTAATTCAATCACTGCAGGCTGATGGACCGGGTATCAGTTACACAACCAGAGAGATAAACATCAAGCTCCGCTGAGAGTGGAAGAAGGATAAATGTTTGGAAATGGAAAAAGTGGAAGGTGTAGTGATTAACCTAGGATTTCTTCATCCCAACACACAGGCCAAATAATATGTAGATGGGTTAAAAAAGCTAGAAAACAAACAGTACAGCAAATCAGAGAAAGAAGAGCATAAGATTGTACCTCTAAGCAGAGGACAAAGGTGGCAGCAGTGGAAAGCTCTATAAATATCCACGTGCCGTGAATTGTGACAGCCTGCAAATTTGTCCAGTACACACAACCACATTGTTAATGCTGCGAGGTGTCTGTGGGGAATATAAGAAAAGGAAAGAAAGGCTGAAGACGCAAAAAAAGATGAATGCCTTGATACTGTACAAGGCTTTATATAGTGCAATTATGTGTGCATGGTAACCCGACAAAAGAAAGAACATCTAAACATCTGTCCAAGTCACTGTTAAAAATGATTACCCAAGCAAATATGGATAATATTAAATTAAATTAATGCATTTAGCAGACGCTTTTATCCAAAGCGACTTACAGTGCATTCAGACTATCAACTTTTACATATCATAAATATATATATATATATATATATATATATATATATATATATATATATATATATATATATATATATATATATTATTATTATTATTATTATTATTATTATTATTGTAATCATTTTGGCTTGTTTGGTAATGTGTAGAGAGTCCTAACAATATCCAGCTTTCAGGAATCCAAACAATGCAGCTTTTTTATAACAATATACTGTGATTTTGAATTGATTTTTCAAATAGGACTACTAGGAAAAACTGATTTTGAGGTTCAATACCATTTACGTTTTCCCAGCATACAATGGTGCAAGAATAATTAATACGGCTGCATTGTTTGACTATTTTTCAACAATCCTATATAGGAATTTTTTTTTGGAGAAAGGATGAATAAATGGATGTTTCACCATTTTCTGAATTATGTACATTCTTATTGATGATTTAGTTCATTTGTCTGCATAACACTAACAATAATTTACTTAAAATGATTAAAGTTAACGTAATAATGTTAAAGTTTTACAGTGATTGCAACAATTTTTATATGTAATTAGTTACTAAGTTATTTTTTGTGATTTAATTTTTTGCTTTGGTGAGTTAGTAAGAATACTGGCAACACTTTAGTGTCCAATTCACACTATTAACCAGTTGGTTATTAGCATGAATATTACAGGGATATTGGCTGTTTCTGATTACTTAAAAAAAACACATATTAATGTCTTATTCTGCAATCTGCAACCTTATTCGAAATCCTTAATCCTACCCAAGTCTTAAACTTACCTTTACTAAGTATTAATAAGCAGTAATTAGGAGTATATTGAGGCAAAAGTCATAATTAATAGTTAGTAAATAGTTGGACCCTAATGTAAAATGTGACCAGAATAATTTATGCAGTTATCTATTATTTATTTGAAAGAATTAAAATAACCGTTTCATGTCTATCCTTTTATAATTAACTTGTCGAGGCTGATACAGGAATCAGAAAGTAATTAGTAATTAAATACTTTTTGGAGAGAGTAATTTCTACAGTAACCTAATTACACTGTTCAAGATGTAATTAGTAACTAGTAATTAATTACTTTTTAGAGTAACTTGCTCAAAACTGGAAGGCAAACACAAATTAAGGAACTGTAAGACATTAAAGTTCAATTATGCAAATTTAAATAAAGTTAAAAAAATTATGATTAAACTTAAAGCCATGCAAACTGTCGGCCTCATTTTTTTTAAAATAAACAAATAGAGCTAAATAATTTTATTACTGCAAGAGTATGAAGGGGTATGCGGCCGTCTTCACATTCCAAGAGTTGAAAATTAAGAAAAACAACTCTTCTAATGAGGGGAAACATATTGCTGAAGCATTAATAAAACAAGACACAGGTTTGGCAACATAAGCTCTGCTGGGAAACACTGTGTAAAACCAAACAATCCATCCATAACACAAATCTGCTATCCACAGTCTAGAGAGCTGCCTGCTAAGTTCATAACAATTCATTTAATTGTAAAGTGGAATTGGAAGTCAGTGTTTAATACACTGTACACAGTTGTGAAAGATGTCAAAAAGAAGAAGTAGGAACAGACAACACAAGAGCGGGAAGTAAAGCTGCAACCAGACTGGAAAGCAGAAATCCTTAATGTCAGCGAAACAGGGTTAACACTGATACCTATCATACAGAACAGAAATACTATCAGTGAAAATGAACACAGACACTTCCCAGAAGAAAGCACAGGCTCCAGATACTTAATCATGAAAAACAGCTCTGCATGTGGAATCGGTTATTATATGGTCATTTATTTATTTTTTAAATCACAAACAAAATATATATATATAAAAAGATAACTGTGACTTTTTATCTCATAATTCAGACTTTTTACCTCTGAGTTTACATGTCGTAATTCTGTTTTTGCTTCCGCCATGGAGTAAAATATAAATAAGACAGTTGCTTTATCATAATTTTCTTATCACCATTTATAGTTTATATCTCACAATTATGACTTTTATTTCCAGAATTGTGTTCACATCTCACAATTCTCCGTTTATTTCTCGCAATTCTGACTAAAAACTCAGAATCACAAGTAAGAAAAGTCATAATTGTGAAATAAAACTTGCAATGACATTTTTTTTTTATTCTGAGGAAGAAGCAGATTTAATTTCTGCAAGGAGCAAATCATAAAAAAAGTGGTTATTCACCTTTGCTGAGGCTCGCACCCAGACTACTATTATGACACTTTTATGCTGTTGTAGTGTTTTTTTTTTGCAAATTCAGCTATGAGAATACCATTCTTCTGCAGTCTTTATGTAAGCGGAAGATCATAAATTACTTCATTTTAATCAGATCACTGATTTTCTGTTGAGCCAACTGCAAATGGCATCTATCAGTGTGTCTCCACTATTCATTCATATCACATCCATTCACCAACACACACGCTGTGGCCTTCTGAACACACTCAGCTATCTGGAAACTCTCATTCCCGCTATAGTTTGAAAGGGCACAATCATAGGCCACTGAGTCGCAGTATTGTGAGTGAGATATCTGCTGAGCTTGCTGAGAGGAAAAGCAGAAGAGCAGTGAGAGATGTTAATTGGACGGCAGAAGGATGATGAGAAGCTTGACATTTACAGACAATACTGTGACCATGAGCTGACAATTAGAGAATCCTCTCTATATCCTGAACAAACAGGATGTCACATGCAAAAACATCTAACCTTCCATGTTACCACATCTGCAATGTTACACACAAGCTACTGCATGTTAATGGTAAATATCAGATCTAGAACATAGAACAAGATTTTATTTTCTTTATATACATATAAGTCATATTTTATAGTGGGAAATTACACTATTTTTGTTTTTGTTATCAATATATATATATATACTGTGATAATTTTTTTCAGGATTCTTGGATAAACAGAAAATATAAAAGAACATCATTTTTTGTAACAGTTAAAAAATCTTTGCAGTCACTTTTAATAAATTTGTTGCATTTTAATGAGTAAAAGTATTAACTCTTATCACCCTAAACTTTTGAATGGTATTATAGATAGACATATAAAGAGGCAAAGATAAATAACACTAAAATATTACAATTCTATATTATCATCATAAAATATCAGTCAAATATTAAAGATCAAATACATATTTCATTAGAAAATACTTTAAATGTTAAACTTCATAAAAAACGGAACTATTTTAATATGTATTTTGTGAACATATCACATTTTTACTTAAATGTGCCCAAAACCACATTCAATATCACACAAATATACATTGCACAGCAGCAAAAGATTTGAAGCAGTGCTTTCAAAGCACACACACCTTGCACACTTGCACTCATTCACGTGCACAGTTCATTGCCCAGATTTCCAGTATTAATGTGCTGACATTTCACCGCTCAATGGACTGCAAACGTCACTCCTAAAAGCCCAAACCCTTGCAAAATACAATGCCTTTATTTACACATGAGGTGAGGAGAAGCCGCTGCATGTGGCCCACAGCTCTGACAAAGAAGCTTTGATTTAATGCAGACTTCATTACACTCCAAACTGGATGCTTTCTGATTCAAACAATGATTGATATGCAAAAAATACTTTCTTTAAGTTACTATTAATATAATATGCATGCTCACTGAAAAAACATTGCATTATGTATTATTTATAAATGTAAAAATATTACATTTATGGGACAACCAAATATTTCTACTTATTTCTGATCATTTTTCATTACTCTAATCCAATTTGTATGGAGAAGAACCACCAATCTTTCTTTTGATTAAGAGGAACACGTTCGGCATGGAGTACGGATAATTGTTTAATAGGTGCACGGTCAAACTGAGGTCTTTGTTCAGTTAGAGAAGTGAACCTGCAATCGAATTGTCAAAAATAGACAGAACTTCTGTTCATTTAGTGGGAATTTCCTTTAGTGGATTATGAGATTAGCAGGAACTGGCCAGTGGATTGAACAACAACAAAAGAAAGAAGTGGCTTTAACTTTTGACCTGAGACTGACTGGATTAAGATGTTTAGGAATTCGAGGGTTTGAGAAAAACCCATTTTTGCATTTATGCATTCATGCATTAATACTTACATTGCACATACTGTATATCTGCACTTTGTTGTTTATGAGGAGAGAATTCACAAGAGAGCCAAATTTAGTCAGAGAGGCATGCAATGAACAACAACAGCAATAACTCATCTGGATGCCTCTGATTGTCCATTGCATTCATAAGCTCAACATAATCATGTGTGATTGGTCATAATGAGCAACATTGTAAAAACACAAATAAGTAAGTGCTAATATTACTTACATAGTATTACAAAACAAGAATATAGCAGAAGACAGTAGATATTCCACTTGGTGTAGGCCTTTTACTTTGTAAGTGTTGTATGAAAGTGAAAGTAGGCTACACTACCTGTTCTAAGGTTTGGGGTCAGTAAAATTAAATTTTCTGAAAGGAATTAATACTTTTTGTCAGCAAAGATGCATTTAACTGATCAAAAGTGACTATAAAGACGTATAATGTTACAAAACGATTTCTATTTCAAATAAATGCTGTTCATATAGAATTATAGGTAAGGGTCAAAGGTCACCTACATGTGTTTTGGATGTAACATCACAACCCTGAATAGTTAAAATAGCTTTTAAGGATATGAACCAGAGCCTTAAACTTACACTTTTATATATATATATATATATATATATATATATATATATATATATATATATATACACACACACACACACACACACACACACACACACACACACACATTTATTAGTTTATGTACATGTCTTCTTGTCAAAAAAAAAAAAAACTTAATTTGAGTGTATACATTTTTGGGTGTTATAAATACTGTATGTACACACACACACACACACACACACAAACACACACTTATGAAGTATCCTAAAATGTGGATAACACTGGGTCTAAAAAAACAGTTCCTAGAAATAAGCCCCCTGAATTATGTAAAAACATTTAGGTAATCAAAGTTACACGAGCCTGATCATGGAGTGTCATTGTGTCTGTTCGGCTGAGATGACACAGAATTGTCCCTTTGACCCTCGGGTGGGAACGTTCTTTAGAAGACAGCCTTATTAACAGACAAGTGATGGGAGCATCTGGCAGCAAAGAAGAGATGTTTATAGAGCACGCCAAAAGCTATCTCACCATTACGCTTATCATACACAGTACTATTTACAAGATCAGCAGGCTACCATCTTTGACCAAGACTTCAAACATGGACCTTCTGGTTCATCTAAACGACTGCAGTGGCACGCAAGAGTGTAATCACGGGTGCAGCACCTTGTCAACACTGCTGGAACTGACACAAAACACAGTACAGAGACTCCACCGCTGCTGTCTCATCACTACTGAGCTTTAACCTGGAGTTACTGATACAGTTACAGTGGATGCAGCAAACACATGTTAGATATAGAATGTTCTCCCATCTAACCTGACAACAAAGTAGGAAAGTAAGATTTCTTTTTTTAGGACATTTATCAGCAAGGATGAATTAATTGTAAAAATAAATAAAGAAATAAATAAGTGACATTTACATTATTACAAAAGATTTCCATTTCAAGTTAAATACATTTTTATGGCATATAATAAGAATCCTAAAGAAATGATCATGGTTTTCACAAAAATATCAAGCAGCATAACATCATTATTAGGAAAGAAATAATAAATGATCATGACTAACATAAATTGCTGCTGAAAATTCACCTTATTTATTTATTAAATAAATAAATAAATAAAATAATAAATAAAAATGTACATGTTAAAGTTGCCAATTGATAATTTGTTTAAAAAAAAAAATTCTGTAATTGTCAAGACAAGAATTCATTTTGTTTAGTAGCTAAACAATCAAAATATATAACTGTTTTAATAGACTAAAAAACTTTTATTTTTTATTTTTATAAATATACAATTCCTATATTGTTTATATAAAAAGATATATAAAGAGGAAGCAAGCAGAAAAGCTGAGGCTGAATAGATAGGTCTAATGCTGATCTAAATGATCTGTTTCTTTTTTTCTAGCTGTCTTGTTATCTTAGTAAAACTACTAAAACTACTAAGAGAGACACAACAAGAAACACTGAGATCATCTGTGAATTCTTTTCCTTCATCATATGACATCTTGTAGAAAACAGAGCCAAGATAAGGCCATCCAGGAAAACAGATGCTAGGGAGCTTTAGAAGCTTCACAAAGAAAAACATGCACAGTATCACACATACACAGATAAACACACACACGTATACTGTATACACACCTACTTGGATCTGTCAGGATTAATAAATAACTTTTAAAAACGTTACCTCATTGTTACATATCCAAGTACATACTCAGTTCAACTGTATCCATAACTAACAACACAGGGAAAACACATCAAAAATATTCCAAAATAAAAACTATTCTTTCATGGAAATTAAAAACTAGAATCTATGATCACAGAAAAAAAAACTCTATTAATTAATAAGATTCCCAGTGAATAAACTGATTTATAGTAGATAATGATATTATGGGGGCGGACTGACTTTCTGCATTCAAAAATTCCATAAAAACATTACTGATTTTCACAAATAGCATTTTTTTATGGATATTGGTACTAGCAACAAAATTTGCGGTTATTAGTTTACTAATATGTTAATTCAGATCAGATACGCAAAAACCAAACCACTTTGTGAGAGTCGTCAGGATGCTAGCCCTTATGAATACCTCTCTATATTATGAATTTGTTTTAGTACTGTTGCTATGGTGAGGTTTCCCGACATGTTTATAGAACCTGCCATTATAAATTAAAGGGCCTTAACAACACTTAAGGGGACTTACACAAGACATCAGCTGCAACCAGCAGGGAGGTGGGAGTAGGAGGTTAGCTCTGTCCATTTTTCAGTAAAGACATTCACATGGGTTCCTTATTTACTAAAGTCTCCATTTCTAATCATTCTATTCTACAGCACAACAGTCCATGATGTAGGAACACCTACGAATTCAGCAATTAATTAAGAATCAGAAGTTTAAGAATCATATGGCAATGTCAAATGTCCGTTTTCTCCACCAACAATTGGGGCACGTTGTCATGAAAGTCAATGCAAAGTATCTTTTTCATGCACAATAGCATTTTTGTAGTCAAAACTTTGAGGCATTATGTCGATTGTGAAAATAAATGTTAGAAAATAAAGTATTGAAAAATAATCACTAGATAATGTGTGACAAGTTTTGAGCCATTTTAACATTTTAAACCATTTCAGTCTGCAAATGTAGCTTAATAACCATGTTTTCAATCACTACATTCTATTGTTCCTGTAAACTATAAAATACTTATGTTTTATGTAAAAGTGCCATTTCTGTGAATGCTCTGAAAATATCTTGACTGCTTATGTTTTAATTTACGACAAATTACTCAATTCATATTAAACATTACAGGGATAGTTCACCCAGGAATGAAATCTATACCGACCCTCATGTCGTTTCAAACCCAAACGATTCTGGTTAATTTTTTTAATTTATGGTGACCATAAAGGAACCATAAAATCAACCCATACCTGTATATTGAGCAGTCCAATCTTATGAAGGTATACAATCATTTTATATGATGAACAGATATAATTTAGACTTTTATTTAAATTTAAACAATTATTTTTGGGATAAACCACTCGATTTGAATGGATTCAATTTACAATGCCTTACTGACCTTTTTGGATTTTTTTTTGTGACAATGGAGTTGAAGATCCAAATTCAAGGCTTTATTAAGTGCGTAGTCAGACAGGCTTGGTCAAACAATGGCAAAAAATGATACCCAAGGCAAGGCAAAAGTGTAATCCACTAAAAGACAGTGGTCAGGGCAGGCAGCAAACAATCAGAATCAAGGAAACAGTGCAGTGTCAAAATACAGGCAGGGCAAAACTAAGAAAACACAGGAAGAAACATGGAAACTAGTAATATGCTAAAGGCTTACAAACAATAATCAGTCCTGTGTGTGTCTGCAAGAGCATCTTTTATAGTCCTCCTGACTTGAAACAGGTGACAACAGATAATTGGTTCCTAGGCAGAAGGTATCTAGGAAATGGAGTCAGGGTGGAGTGGCAAGGGCATGGGGTGGAGTGTCCCAGGCAAGAGCTCACAGGCACTCCAGCTGGTAATTGTAACACTGGTTACCTGGACTTTATATGGAGGGAGACACTCAGGTTTCAATTTGTAATCCCAAAGATTAACCAAGGCTTTATGGGTTCGGAAAAACATGACAACAGTGCAATTGATGACAGAATTATCTAACTATCTACTATCTATTATAAGTCAAAATAATATATATTTTTAAAAGGTACTTTTCAGATCACTTTTAAATAAATAGTGTGAGTGGTTATTATCTGTGCACCTACACATGCACACCAGTACACTAACATGCTCCTACATATAGATATAAGTTTAAAACTAAACTGTTTCATAGTTTCAATCTGCTGAGTGTGTATTTCAGACAATTTAAGTTAATGGTATTTTACCCATTAATAATACACATATAAAACCGCTGTGACGAACCCTCTTAGTTTGCAGAGTGTTATTAACTTTTACTTTGGATGGCAAACAATAATATGAATAATGTATAATGCCATTGCAAATGAGGAGTGGTTAACCTTAATTCCAACCCCAAAATAAATCCAGGACCACAACATAAACCTCACAACAATCAAAACATCAAATGACTGAAATTCACTGTTACAGTGTTTATGAAAGCAGGATCAAATGCTAGAAATGTCCGCCAGCTACTTACAAAAGACAATGTTCTAAATGCAGAAGTATTTGAAGCATCCCTATCATGCCTGAGTCTCTTGTGATGAACTTTGATGTCT
>NC_068415.1:0-18257 GCF_023724105.1 Carassius gibelio
CGCTAATGAAGGTTGATGTGATGGGAGCATGTGATGGCAGCTCAGTAAAGCATGGCAGACATTAGCCGGCCTCGTTACGGACACCAGCACTCAGTCTTCACATGTTCTTCTGCGGTTTACAGCATCACTTTACACAGCAGACCGAGAAAGAAACTTTGGGTGAGCTAGTGTGGTGCAGCAATAGTGCAGTGTGGAATGGGAGCGGAGTCCATCCCACTGCTGCCAAAGGGAGAAAAGCTTATCAAGTGGAAACAGTGCTCCGGTGGGGGTGGTGTGTGTGTGAGATACAGAGAGATTTCCCACTCGTGGAGAGGAATCCCTGTGTTGTCAACATGCCAGAAGTGCTGTGTGGGCGTGTTTGTGTGTCACTTGTGTGTGTGTGTGTGTGTGTGTGTTTCATGCTCCTAAAACGCTTCATTTGAGGGCATGCCAGAGCCGCTCAGCGAACGGATAAAGACATTAAACGTTTTTATGATCTCATATCTCCTCGGTATGGCATGGCCAAGTACCACCGCTGCTTCACGAGGCTCTAAAGAGATTACTGGTCGAATCATGGTGGTAATAAGCCTATCTTGCACATCTTTTGACCATGGTCAGCTCTGATCTATCTAGATCTACCTGTGGGTAATGGGTTCAGTAAGCCGTGTCAGACAGATAAGCTTTGTCTCGTGTTCTCCGTGCAGCTGGACAATGTGGACGAGCAGGCAGCGCAGATCCGCAGAGAGCTGGATGGGAGACTGCAGCAGGCCGAGAAAATAGCCAGAGTAAGACAACTTCAGCTGCTTCTCTCTTTTTGGTAAAAAAAAAATACAAAAACTACACTATTGCTGATTAAAATGGATTCAAATAAGACAAGTTTGTTTTCTTACAGTTTTAAAGGTGCATTAAGTGTGTTATCAAATGAGTGCATTTCAGTGTTTTCTTCACATACAAGTTGCAGACACAAGACTCTTACGAATCAACTCTTTATGAGTTTGGTGAAAAAAATTGTAAAGGTCTCAAACAGTTTTGAATTGAACTCAGATCCATTACAGTGTAAATAATATAAAATAACAGCAACAACAAAAACTACTATATATATATATATATATATATATATATATATATATATATATATATATATATATATATATATATATATATATGTATATATATATATATATATATATATATATATATATATATGTATATATATATATATATATATGTATATATATATATATATATATATATATATATATATATATATATATATATATATATATATATATATATATATACACTGTATGTGTGTAATTTTTTAACTTATATGCTCATTCATGATATTTTTTAATAATTCAATAAATAAATGTAATTTAAAAAATCTGACTAATTATTTAGCAAAAAATATTATTGGTTTGGCTATTTTTAGCATATTGTGGATTGAGCCAGTCATATTGTGGACTCATTCAGAGCTGTTAAATAAATGTGAAACGCTTTGAACTTTTGAAATTGCTTTTTATTATTAAATATTAGTAGTTGCGCCATTTATACAACACATTGTGGACTAATCAGTTACATTGTGAACTCGTTCAGTGAATTATTCATAGCCATTATTGAGTAAATAATATTAAATAATATAAAATATGAAACATTTAAAAAACTAAATAAGTAAAGCTAAATAATTGTAGTGTATTGTTGATTATTCATTCATGTTGCATGAGTAAATGTAAATTGATATTAAATAAACAACAATAAAAATAAAAATTCCCCCCAAATATTAATTGTTAATCTTTTATGTAATCCATTTTTGACTAATGGTAAGTTGGAATCAACTGTACGGGTGTCTTAAAGTCGCAGTGTTCATCCTGTTTCCTGCTGCGTCCAATAGGAGAGGAAGTTTCCAAAGTTTATTTCCAAAGACATGGAGATGATGTACGTGGAGGAGCTCAGGTCGTCCGTTAACCTGCTGATGGCAAACCTGGAGAGCCAACCTGTGGCCAAAGACTTCAAGCCCAAAATCAAGCCCAAACTCACACCCATGAACAGCTTCCTGGACATCGGCGATGAGAACGACTTGCCCCTCTCCAAATCTGACGTAGTGCTCTCGTTTTCTTTGGAGGTAGATATTTGATGCCAAAGATGCCATCGTTGCTTTACAATTCACCATCACCTTGCTGCTTGTGATGCTTGTGATGATTACAGCTACAAAGCACTTGAATGGTTCAATAAAAACATTAATTCCACTTGAGTAAAGTGTTTGAACAAGGAATTGTCAAAATTACATTTTTAGTGATTGGATTGTATAAACAGCTAATTGCCAAAAAGCACTCTTTGGTTGTGTTTCAATTGTCATGTGAAGTCTAATCGTGTGGTCTTGTTTCCTTCACCCAGATTGTGATCATTGAGGTGCAGGGGCTGAAATCCGTTGCTCCTAACCGGATCGTGTACTGCACCATGGAGGTGGAGGGAGGAGAGAAGCTCCAGACGGATCAAGCCGAGGCCTCCAGACCACAGTGAGTAAGATTTTATTTAAAGAAATCAATACTTTTATTCAGCAAGGACACATTAAACTAATCAAAGGTGACAGTAAAGACATCTGAATGTCTGAATATTATAGTCAAATTTCTAATAAATTTCAAACTTTCCATTCATCAAAGAATTATGAAAAGGAAAAATGTATCACGGTTTCCATTAAAATATTAAGCCACACAACAGTAGTAAATCAACATAATCAGAAGGATTTCTGAAGGATTATGTGACACTGAAAACGTAAAAAAAAACAAATAAATACCAGACTAATCTTACCAACTCCAAACTTTTTAAAGTATGGTAAACTGGAAGGTAACATTAGTAAATCCAAACAAAGGTCAGTTCTCAAACAGGGTCATGCAAGGTCAACGAAAGAGTCAAAAATCCAATATCATATCCAGTTTTATACCATAAATGAAAAATAAAGGTCAAAAACAACTACATGAAGATAGGCAGCTTTATAGCTCTCAGTGACATAGTTGTGGCATTATTTCTGATAATTGTATTTTTTTCTTGTAAATGTCACTTTATATCTCACAATGTGAGATGTATTTCTTATTTATAAACTTCATCTCACCATCAACTGTTTTATATTTTACTCTGAAGTGGAAAAAGGATGAAACGACATTTTAGAGTCTGGTGAGGGCTCCCCCTGGTGGTTATGGGTTATTTTTATTTTTTTTATTAAAAACAGATGCAAATCCAGGTGCCAGCTAACTTTTTTAAATAAATAACACCTTTATATAGAATGTTTTTTTGTTTGTCATTCATATATATGCTATTTTTAAGACAAAAAAACATTAAGGTTAAGGTTAACAGCATGTTCAGTTATGTTAATTCAAAGTGTTTTTTATTCAGTCCTTATTTTATTTTTTTATTTAGAAATGCACAAAATGAGCCAATCTCTTTGACCTTTTTAAGGTCACTGCTCTATTTTCATTCTATAGTACGCTGACATACAAATCCGCTGGGAACATCTCACACTTGCTTTTTATCTTCAATCCTTGAGCATGAAATCGCTCTTATCTCATCAGCTCCCCATTAGTGTAGTGACTTGTTTTGACACTGTAGACACGTTGAAAATATTCCTGCTGCGCTGCTCTGAAGTGCAAATGTGGCTCTGTCACACTGCTGGACCCAGAATGACACTCTTTATGTATGAGACACAGAATTGTGAAGCGGTCATCACTGGCAGCAGTGTTTTGTGTAATCGTTCAATGAATCTCCGGGTCCCTTTGAGTCGATAGCATATCTGTACTAATGATGCATCTGACCTGAACTGACTAGCATGTCAAAGCTGTAATATGTGTTAAGAGGACAGTGAGCTCGGAAATATAATAATTGGAATCGTAATCATCTAGAATCGCATATGTGGAGGTTTTCTGCTTATGTTTAATATTATTTTTATATCTGCTTTATTATTATTATTATTATTATTATTATTATTATTATTATTAAAAATTCCCTCCCTTGCCAGTGTACTAACTAGAAGCTGAATAATACACAGCCTATAAGAAATAAGACTAAGAAATAATAAGACTAAGGATTTTTCTGGTCGACTATTTTTTCTGGTCGTTCATTTTAAGCATTAGTCGACTAACTGTAAGTTTATTAATAAATCTTTTAAATCATAATAATGAGCCTTTAATTGCCTACATAGCCTAATAAGCGCTCAAGCACACGCATAAAGCCTTTCACAGAGCACCAGCAGAACTAATGATTATGAATGTCAGGGAAAAACAGTAAGGAGAGTGCATTAACATTTTAATAACTGGTGCTTTCAATAGTTTTCGGTTTAAGATATGAAGTCGATGACACTGACTCATCATCTGTGCAGTAGTGATGCGCCTGTGTGCATGTTTCATATGGATTACATAATCAGAGAATATTTGTTTTGATTTGAATTAGTCAATTTGCAAGTAGACATTTCACTCTCTATAGATATATTTGTCGGTAAGGCAAAGATATACACAGAGTTTCACGCTCGAATTCACAGAGACCAAGACGGCAGAAAGCACATCCTGTTTGCTTTTTCTTTATTTTACAAAAGCGCAATGTTTTGTTCTTATTGTGAGTGCCCACAAATAAAAGTAGAGTCTTATGTACTAATCTTATCTGTATGAACAAGTAGCCTATTTTAAGAGCAAGTTAGCACTCCAGTGCCTCCATCTGTCCTACAGTTAGCATGCTTCAACACTCACAGATACCTGAACAGTGCACATTTTTCGAGGTTAACGTCAGATTGAGCGTCATGTAAAGCTGCTAATATTTACACATTTCAGATGATAATCCATATTTGAGGTCGATGAATGAAAGGTGAGCGTTTGGATGCCCTGCCTGATGTACTGTATTACTACAAAGACCAGCTGTTAACGATCTGTCCGTCACAGACTGCTGATTCTTTATTTAGTTTTTCTGCAACTAAGTGAAAATAAAATGTTGGTTGACCGAGCCTCTTCTGGTCGACTAACACGTAGTCGACTATTAGGGGGGCAGTCATAATAGACTCTCAATACATCTGCCTCCCATTTCTGGATTTCATATTGGTTTCCATTGATCAGGTTCCATATTTGTTGTTTGTTGAGGAGTTGTATATTTATAGTAGTTAATATCAGTAACTTTCGTACTCTTTTAGTTCACTTTGACTGTGGACTTGAACAGGTAAATGCAAGGTCTCTTTTCTCAGAGAGCTCCTGATCAATCTTACCTCCAAGCGTTCCAGTATGGGCGCGATATGACAAGGAGGAGGAATTCATCAAGCCTAAATGAGCTTCCTCGCTCTCTGAGAAATGCATGTGGCCTTTAAGAGTGTTGTGTTGCGTTGAATAGAAAGATGACTCGGATCACACTCATTTGCCCAGCCATTTAGCAATATATGCTTAACGGATGCAAAGAATGTAAAGTCTGGAAGTAATATCCTATCTGTCTGTCTGTTTGTCTTATTTAACTGCTTTTCATGATCATTTTAGCACAACTTTTCTTTGACCCAGCTCTGTTTTTTGTTACTGTGCCATTAAGAAATAGATCCAATGGATGATCTTTTTGGACTGGATTGTTTTTGCTGAAAGTTACAGTATGGTTTCATTGTACACAAATAGATGATATTACTCAAAGACCAGCGAAAATTTGCTTCCTCCTGTTATGACCTCTGTAAAACACAACTACAACCTAGCAACTTTGTGTTGTGCACTTAAATTAAAGATGCCATTTATTGTGGTTTTGCCCCCTCTTATATTACATTTCTAAGACCGCTATTATTCCCTTTTTTCTCCTGCAGACACTGGAAATTGAAATGTCACTTGTAATCTCATCAAGGTGAATCAGTGGCGTGTGAGATGATTTCCGTGTGTTTATTATTCGGTCACCTGCTGGAGTCATGTGGTTCAACCCGATAACGCTCACATTTGACCTCGCAGTATGATGTTAATTAGCACAGAGGAACCACATCTGGATGCGGATCCCAAGATTCATGCATGTGACCATTTTTGGTTAAAGGGGTCTGTCATGAAACATTTCTCAAAATTGTGTAAAATTATTTTTAATCATTTAAAACTAAATTATAAAATTGACTGAAATGATAAAGGAGGAATAATATCATTTATTTTTATAAAAAAAAATGTATAAGACCACTTCTGTAATATAATGGGTGTTGCAAGTGAAATTTCCTACTATCAAATAAATGTCAGACATATGTGATTATATTATACCGGAATTAAATTAGAATTACATTTCAATTTGGCCTGTGATGTAATTTCCTATAAATGTGGTTACAGAGAAGGCATTAGACATTTATTATTAGTCTTTTATTGGCTTTGTGAACATTACCTACAAATGAAAGCATAATGAAACCCATTTTTTTAAGGTGTTTATAACTGTATTTATTTTATTCTTTTACGTATTTCCTTGCAGAAGTACTCTTAGATTAAACTCTCCCCTGCAAATCTCCTGAGACCATTTAAGGATGATTATTATTCCCAAATAATGTCAGTGTCTGGTTCTGTCAACATGAGTATATTGCAAACAAATGCAACTAAATTTAGAAAAAGTAATATTCTATGTGAAGGTATTGCATTAGTGTACTGGTTTGATTAGACGTGCAAAGATGTGTTGTTTTGTTGCCTAGGCGGCAATTTAGCTTAATGAATAATCCTCCTTACTTGTTTTAAGGGCTTCAGTTTTAGACCTGTAACATCAACAGAACTCCCAAAATATCCATCCACTGGTGAAGCTCCCCAAGTTTGGGGGGTTTGGGCTCTAGACAATGTCAATCAGAGTGAAAACTGAAGGATCTTGTCTGTCATTGGCAACTACTGAAATCCAATTTGAAATGAATAAGGAGCAATAAAAAAAATGGCATTTATTTATTAAGACTGATTTTATTTGTCATGCACAACATGGAGTGATGCACACTAGAGGTGTGCTGTTTAGATCGAGTTTGTGTTGAAGATCTGCAAGTTATTTATTCACGTTCTCTCATTTAAAATGCAAATAAGTGTAAATGTCAGCATTGTCATGTCTAAAGAATGGAAGCTTGTCAGGTGAAGCATGAGATCATTGATGCATTTCAGTCAGTTTGCTATTTCATGCCAGACGTTAATCCTGCTCTGAGGCTTTCTTAAATATTTATTTGTATGTAGACTTACATTTTAACAAAATGTAAAGGTGCAATGAAAAAAAAACAATATAGTAGTGTGTAAATTTTAACTTATTCCCCGTACACATTGCAACAAAGCCAAGTTGTAACTTATGCGCTGGGAAAGTTACCTAAAGGCTGCCACAAACTGACAGTCAGACATTAGTGACCATTGGTCCATTGTTGAAAATCCACTTTTTGTGGTGTTGATTATGTCGGCACTAGTTGGGGGCTTCTTTTAGGCTGTCTTCACATGTTGAATCAGCGGCAGGCAGTCGTGAGATAGATCACTCTTATTGGCTGATCAGCTTAGCGAATCAGTTCACAAGAGAAAAAAAAGTGAGGTGTTGAAAACGAGAAAATTACAAAGTCTAGAAGACACACAGAAAGCTGTTCTAATTTTACGCCATCTTACCTGAGCATCTAATACATATTCAAAATGGTAAGCAAATGCTACTTTGTTTATGGTTTTTAGTTCCGCGGTCTTGATTTGGGTATCTCTTTTTGAATAATGAATATAGACTATTGCCACCTGCTGATATATTCAGTTATAGGGATATTTCTCCAAAAAAATGCAAAATCAGTCATTAATTACTCACCCTCATGTTGTTCCAAACCCGTAAAAGTTTTGTTAATCTTAGGAACGTTTTTGACTCTATGATGACAGGACTGTTTAGAGTTGACAGGAAGCAAAAGGGTCTGGGATTCGAACTCGGGACACCCGAGTGCGCTATGCAATGGCGCTGCATGTTGACACGCTGCCCACAAGGCTATCGACGCCGACCACATGGATTGTTTTAGCAATTTCTTTACTACCTTCCTGGGCCTTTCAGGTTTGAAATGACAGGAGGGTCAGTAATCAATGCAAATTAGTCACAACACAGTTGGCTTTTGTCACTTCTAGTGTTTAATTGTCAGATTGGTTTGTCACAACATTAAGAGAGAAAGATTTTTAGCTTTAGCCCACCCGCTGGTTGATCCTGTAACTGTGGCTGCGGAGAGCATCTTTCTCCATTGTCTGACTAAAGCCCATTGAGTTGAATGGGAATTCCTCCAGATCATCAGATATTGCGCACCTCCTTACTAACATCATGAGGCCGACAGACACCCAGCCTGGATTCACGCAGAGGCTTAGACACCATAGACTGCATAATCAGACAGTGATTCAGCAGTATGACTCAGTTTTTGTTGTAGACAGACTAGATTAGCTGTGAAAAGATGTGCGAGTGTGTATGTGTGCTGAATCATGATTAAGGATTTGAATGCTTTATATGATACAAGCGATTCATTGGTCCGCCATTTGTTCTGCTGAAGCATGCACTTTCTTTATCAGTATATAGGCTAAAGATCTCATATGTTAGCTCAACCAAATGTACATACTGAACAGTTCGTTCACATTCAAAACACTGTCTGGGGGCTTTACTGTTTTAGAAAGCAGAAGAACTGAATTAGATGTGGGAGTCGACTCCTACAGTCAATTTGCCACAAGCAACTGTTGGCCCGCCTGAGAGAAAGAGTTCATTTGATTATGCTGTTGTGTGTTTGCTCAGCTATAGATATACAATATTTCTGTATTTTTCTTAGAGATCTTATCTCAGAAACTCACACACAGACATGTTCTGATAGACTGATATGCAAGCATGCTATACATAAAGATGACTCTCAGTCACACTCTGCCAGCTTTCCTAACAGATTGGCGTTTAGAGTCAATATTTGTTTTTATGGCTTCCTTTTGGAGTTAAGTTATGTTTTTAGAGTCAAGCTTTTGGAGTTAAATTGTTTCAAGTCTTGTTTTTAGTTTTGCTTTTGGAGTCAATTCTTGTTTTTTGTTTAGTCAAAACTCAAGTCTTAATGTAAGTCTTGTGATTGGAGTCATTTTTTTTTTTTAAGTCAAGTCTTGTTTTTATGACTTGTGTTTAGAGCCATTTCTTGTTTTTGAAGGCGTCTTGTTTTTAAATCTTGTGTTTGGAGTCTTTTGTTTTTTTTAAATCTTGTTTAAAATCTTCTTTTTGGAGTCATTATTTATTTTTATTTTTTTAAGTCAAGTCTTGTTTTAAGTCTTGTCTTTGGAGTAATTTGTTGTTTTGGGTTTATTTTATTTATTTTAAGTCAAGTCTTGTTTTATGTCTTGTCTTTGGAGTAATTTGTTGTTTTGGGTTTATTTTATTTATTTATTTATTTTTAAATCAAGTCATGTCTTATGTTTAGAGTCATTTCTTGTTTTTGAAGTCAAGTCTTGTTTTTAAATCTTATATTTGGAGTCATTTGTTTTTTTTAAGTCAAGTCTTGTTTTAAGTCTTGTCTTTGGAGTAATTACTTGTTTTCAGAGGTAAATTTTGTTTTCAGTCTTGCTTTTTGAATTAAGTTTTATTTTATGTATTGTCTTTTTATTTCTGTTTTTTGGAGTTAAATTAAAAATTTTTAGTCTTGCTTTTTATGTCAACATATTTTTAATGTCTTGATGTCAACATCTATCTCATATGCAAACAGACACAATGTTTGGTGTGTTTAATTTGAGATTTCTTATTAGTGGGAAAAAATAAAAATAAAACACTGAATATATTTATAAATTACAAAAGCAAAGTTTTACAAAAACAAATAGACACTTTACCATCCCACATACTAATTTGATCAAACAAAGACAGGAAATATTCAGCAGACACTTCTGGAGAAGTGGTGAATACAAAATGAAGTCTCCTATTGTGACGGCTGATTTGTTTTCTTCTTCTACAGGTGGGGCACACAAGGTGATTTCACCACCACACACCCCCTGCCCGCGGTCAAAGTCAAACTCTTCACTGAAAGCACTGGAGTCCTGGCTCTGGAGGACAAGGAGCTGGGCAGGGTGAGACCAGAGTCTGTCCTTCCATCCACCGCTAAAGTTTACATCCAGCTACTTCTGTGTTCGATCTGGACAACATGCTCAGTTATTGGCTGATGTTGTGGGAACAGATGTTCTGCACACAGTGTGGGCATGTGTGTTTGTATGAGTGTGAGGGGAAAGTGAGCTACAGGCGAGGAAATCTCTTGTGATTAGGGCTCATGCTCCTGGAGTAACAGATGGAGACTTCCCGTTAGAGACTCGCACCAAACAGACTGCACCTCTTCCATCCATTTTCTCCTGCTGTCTCTCTCTGTTCATCTAACCCTCTTTTTCTCTCCTCTCCCATCATCCCTTTCACACCTATCTCTCCAGCTGCCTATCCAGGTGTATCTGTCCTAATAACGTTTTTTCTCTCGTTCTGTCCAGGTGGTCCTTCACCCCACTACAAACGGGCCCAAAACGGCAGAGCTGCACAAGATGGTAGTGCCTAAGAACAGCCAAGACGTGGATCTGAAAATCAAACTGGCGGTCCGCATGGACAAACCCCCCAACATGAAGCACAGCGGGTACGTCTGTGATGACGCTCAATCCTGACCCCCAGGATCTGAATACGTCCTCATGTGCTATTATAGAAGCCACGAGAAGAGAAGAAACAATGCACAGATGAAAACTACAAATAGAAAATCCATGGATAAATAAGTTTTATTCTCACAGTTAGGAAATAATCAGCATTATATCAGCATAAATATAGAATAAATGTTAAATTCTTAATGTAAACTTGTAATGATGGTAATGGTTTTTGTCAGTTTGTGTGTGTGTGTGTGTTTTAGCATTTGATTGAATGGGAAAAAACTAACACCATTCATCTGCAAGCAAGTTTATATGAATTAGGTGCTTTGGACAAAATGTGGTTATAGTGCCACCTTGTGAGCATTTATTATTCGTGTGAGTCTCCTCTTGTTACACAGAACGTATATTAGAATAAGAATTTGACGGATCCTTCTGTCTGTCTGTATTTACTCATCCAGACTGGGCTCTGTCAGTTAATGCCACAGCTCTCAAAAGTGAGTAGCTGTAGTGAAGATGTGCGGGACCAGCTGCTGGGGTCCTTCCCTCAGCAGGACGGGGTCAGGGGTCAGATCACTGCTAATTACACAGAGGCCCTGTGTGCTTCCTCTAAAGAGCGGCTCCCTGAGAGGCCTGCTCTAATTGGCAGAAGCCTCTTCAACCTGCAATTACCTTTTTAACAGACCGCACAAGACATCGCAGAGGACCACTTCACACAGATACACCATTCTCACACAGATACTGTGCTGAGAATCACATTCACATCAATTGTGACATTTTATTTTGATTTGATCTAAAATAGAAATTCAAATTTTATTTACTCGCCCTCTTTCCATTAGACGCTTCAGACAATATTTTTTAATAAACTATACTTGAAAATAGTATTTTGGTGCATTCAAGTCAGAAAGACCACATTTAGAAATTGAATGTACATGAACGCCACAACAACTCTAAAATTTCATTTCTTTCGATGTACACTCTTTATTCGACATTTTGTAAAAGTAGTGTTTAAATACTTTGTTGTTGTTTTGTAGAAATGTTAGACTGCCATCTTTCTCTGACCAAAGTGACTTGAACACATTTGACGTCGTAATTACGACGTCCCATCTCGTAAATACGAACTTCCCAGGAGGACTTGAACACAGCATTTGACTCCTCCAGCATAATCCAAATCTTATAAAGCCACATTTGTGTGAGGAACAGGCTAAATTCATGATGCTTTTTGGTCGCATTTGAGATTTGTAAGACCAAAATCGTACTGTTTCAGTCTTAGGTTTTGTCCAATTACTCATTACAAACACCTGATGACTGTCCCAGTGCATGGGAAGAGAGAGAGAGTGATCGGTGGGGAGATTTTCAGGTTGAGTGCACCCCATTAAAAGAAGCCATCTGTTTATCAGCAGAGCGACTGAAGAATTGGGAGCCATTCAGTTTTGTGGAGTGACCCCAGCGTGGCCCTGAGAGAGAGCCAGTCTGATCAGTCTGTCTCGGTCTCACTTATGCTCACTCCCTCTTTCTTTCTCTCCCATGCTCCTTTTTTACTTCTTTTTGTATGCCTTTAAAACCATCTTTGCCCTCTTTCGTTTGAGGGCCAGGGCACACATTAAAGCCCTTTTTACACGTTTGCATTTTTCTCTCATAAAATCTCTTTTAACCTTACCCTTCGGTTACAGCTGCACATCGCATTTATGACTCACTGATTTGTTATATTGCATGTCATATTTTATACTACCTATGCTAAAAGTGGTGAAGACTGAAAAATATAGCATTGTAATGGGAGTTTAATACGCTCTTTTAGTATTATTTCTATACCGTAATAGTATTTAGCAATATTTTTACATTTTGTTATGTTTTTGTCATTTATTTATTCATTCATTCATTGTTCGTTTGTAAAGTTTTCTCGCCTCGCCTCGTTTTTTTTTTTTTGCAGTTTTTTTTTTTTTTTTGCAGTTGTAGTTTTAGTAATTTTAGTACATAACAACAAACAAAACTAATTTAAATTTCTTTCTTGTTGTTGCCAAGGCACCATTCAATTTTTTCCTACAGGTCCCAGACCAGAAATATTCACTAATATTTCAGTTTTTTTTTTTTTTTTTTATATGTAATTTCAGTTAAGTGCAAAGAATGAAGGAACAATGTACTGAGAGCTACAGTTATGTATTTCTATGCAAATCATTCATGATTCAGTTTTTAGATTTATTTTTACGACTGGTTTAAGTTTTATTAATTTGTCTTCCAAAGTATATTTTAGTTAGTTGCCGTTTGCAGCATTTCTAATTTATTCTAATTTATTTAAATGTAAATTTTATTTAATTACTTTTTTTTATTATTTAGTTTTAGATAACATTAACAACACTGGTTCAAAAGCAAAGAAACAATGTCCTGACAATTACAAGAACGCATTCCTATGCAAATCATTATTTAAAAAAATTGAACATTTATTAAGTCACTAAACTAAATGCCAGATTATTTAATAATGCTTTTTGAGTTTGCAGTTCCAAATCTGTTCAGTTTGTGTTTCACAAATAAGGCCCAATTAAAAACCAGTGTTTTCTGCAATACTGCCATTAAACCACATGGGGGCACTACAACCGTTATAAAAACCACTCACATCTGACATGTAATGCCTCTTTTTTCTCATAGAGACTATTTCCTCAGTGTTTAATAGGTCTTTTTACAGTCATATTGACATAAATTGTGAGGTTAACATTTGTATCACGTTTAAAAACTCATAACTTGCATTGTGCAATTTATCCGAGTGATAAAACCTATAGACTTTTTTCGGATGTTAATGAAAGATGAGAAGAACAGATTATTTGTAAATTAAGTCTTTTTGCAAACAAGTTGAGTGCTTCCTTTTGAGTAGATTAGAAAAAAAAAAATCATATCAGCTTAAAAGGATGAATCTGGCTCAATTTCAGTTTTATTTAGCCAGTGTTGTAATTTAAACTGTGATTTGTATTCATTTTTTTTACGATTCTTTTTGTGAAATCAAATATTCCTTGTATTTCTGAATGAATCACGTCGAACAGTTAAAAATGCTATTAATGCAACTCTTCAGTTTCTGCATTTGCTGACTGGTCTCCACCTAAGCTACCTGCACTACTTGCAATGTTTTGTATCTTCAGAAGATTGTCATTATTATTATTATTATTACTATTATTGTTCAGATTGAGCTGAAGTTGGCTGGAAAGTGCCTGCGGCGCGCCCGTTCACCCGGAGGTCGTCTCACCCGCCGTTATCCGGCCATTGTTGCCATCTAATTGGGATCATGTGTATCAGAAAGGTGTCGGAGAGTGAGCTGAAAATCACTTTCACAAGTGGATGATTACCTCTGCCACATGTTAACCCAGACTGGCCCGCTTCCATGCACTCACTGCTCCCTCAACCTTGACTGGAGCTTTCCCCCCACAGGCGCTGTGTGTCCATTTCTGAAGAATTGATTTCACCTCACCCATATTTCTGCACACATCCTTCTGTTTTGTCACAGTTCTGGGAATGTGCGCTTAATCAATAGCCGATGTTTTTTCCTCTCTGTCATTGAGTGAACCGGACAGAATTCAGGCGTTTGGGGAATTAATGAACGACTGCAAGTAAACTCTCTAAACTTTCTATAAGGGTTTTTGACCTTGGCTTAATCGATATGATGTTATATTTTAACATGATGATTTTTTTTTATCATGTTCGTGAATGAAAATATCGTGGGACGTTTCTGCTGTCGATCTGATGAATCCATGACACTCGTCGTAATATATCTTTATTTCTCTGTAGGTATCTTTACGCTTTAGGCCAGAGAGTCTGGAAGCGATGGAAGAGGAGATATTTTGTGCTTGTTCAGGTGGGCAGATTTCCTGATTAAAGCTTTATATATATATATTTAATTCATCTGCTGAAAAAAAAGAAAATAAAAGTTTATTTCCCCCCAGCATATTAATTTTTGAATGTCTCATGCATTCTGTGTTTACAAATGTAGTTCTTGTTGTTTTTCTGAAGGAAAACTAGTTTTTTGTGTGTGTGTAAAGGAGTGCTGCATCACTGATTTAAAAAAATAAGTTAATAAATCACTATCCTGCATCTGCGAAAATTGCATTTTTGTGTAAAATATTTTATGGGGGGGAAAACAGTGATTTTGTTGAATGAATCAGCAGGTTCTGTTGTTGAATTTGATGTGTAACACACACACACACACACACACACAAATAATAACAAGAATATAGCTGACCTGTCAGAGAACATTGTGACATCATCATTATTTTAAACTGGTCCATTTGAGTAAAATACCACAATAAATCCTTGCAAAAAAAAAGTATAATGCGTTACCTGCATTTGTGACATAACACAGTTTGGATATAAATTCTAAAAAATTTTAAGCTCTGTGTACTGTACAAATATAATAATATTGTATTACAATTTAGGATGAAGGGAAAAAAAGGATTGTGTTAAGATGGTTTCCTGTGTGTTGTGTTGTTCAGGTGAGTCAGTACACATTTGCTATGTGCAGTTACCGGGAGAAGAAGTCCGAGCCGCATGAGCTGATGCAGTTGGACGGGTATACGGTAGATTACTCTGATCCGCAGCCAGGTACACGCACGCTTCAACACTAATGCTCGTGTGGGCGTTTAGATTTTACTTCAAAATTGGATGAATAATCATGGTTAAAATGAATATCAGAGACCTCTGTCTTAAAATTGCTGCTTTCGAAAGAGATTCACATTATGAGCTTAAATGAAGCGGGGACGACTTGTAGAAAACCAGAATATAGTTAATTACACGGAGTGAAATGAGGTGGAAATGACATGTAAGGAATTAGAAATGTTTTGAAATGTTATTTTTATATATTTTTATACACAAATGAGTATTAAATGTTTAATGAATATCTGTATTATGTTGAAAGTTGTATATCTGTGTTCATAATCATTTTATAATATATTTTATCAAAATATAAATATCTATCAAATGTTTGTGTGTGTGTGTGTGTGTGTTGTTTTTTAATGTTTATTAGAATCCAAAGCAACTTTACGTTGAGATTATTTTGGTAGCACTTTAGTATAGGGACTAATTCTCACTAATAACTAGCTTAATAGCATGCCTATTATTAACATATCGGCTGTTTATTAGCATTTATAAAGCACATATTATTAATTGTGACCATATTCTACATCTCTAACCCTACCGAAATACCTAAACGTGTCAACTGCCTTACCAACTATCAATAAGCAGCAAATTATGAGTTTATTGAAGCAAAAGTCATAGTTAATGGTTTGTTAATAGCAAGAACTGAACCTTACAATAAAGTGTGAGCATTATTTTTTAGCATCAGCTGCATGAAACACATTATTGTTGATGTGTAGATGCCTAAATAGAGCAAGAGAAACACTCATGAGTGTTTTTGTCAGTGAAGTGTTCTTGAAAGAAAAAAATGACATGTATTAATTGCTAAAACCAATTTCTGCAGGTCTTCAGGGAGGCAGAGCTTTCTTCAGTGCTGTCCGAGAAGGGGATCTGGTGGTGTTCGCCAGCAATGACGATCAGGATCGCGCTCTTTGGGTCCAGGCCATGTACCGTGCCACAGGTCAATCCTATAAACCAGTAGCGCCCGCCCAGAACCAGCAGAACTGCAGAGGAGGGAATGCCCAAAAAGATGCCCCCGTGTCCTTACTCAGTATGTTATATGAAGTGTTTTAAATATGTGTTTTTTAGATTGTGATTTTCTTGATTTCAGACCATTTTTTGAAACCCTCAAACCTAAAATAAGGTGGGCTCTTTTCTGCCACCTTCAGCCGTCTCCTCCTGAAAGGACTTTGAAATCGGAGGTTGTGGTGGCCAGCCATCGATCCATCGGGCCGCAGCACAGACACAGTCTAAACAAATGTCAGCGGTGGGCTTGAATAACCCAAACACTGCTGCTGAGTGAAAGGAGGAGCACTTACACAACTCAAATGCTACAGTTTGCTCACTTTCAACAAACGGAGAGTGAGCCGAATGAGGTTTATATCATTATCGCCTCTGAAGAAGCGTTCTGTGTGCTCCAGGGCATTCATTTAACGTAAAAAAAGCTAAGGAACATGGCTTAAAACTAGCATTTTGCTCATAAATCTGCTATATAATCACTATAAAGCTTGCTTTTTGAACACTGATGGGGATTGTGAACATGAAAACGGGCTTTTATGAGTTAATAATGTGCATGCGCTGGCACTCGACTTCACAAGCGCCGCCGTTTGACTCCCATAAAATATTTTTCAAGGTCTCTTCATTCTTGTCTTACCGGACTTCATACACATCTTTTCATGCCTCCAAGGTTCAATGCAAAAGCCGAAGCGAATGATGGCGAATTGTTTGATTAAAAAGAACATTGAATATTTCCTCGGATCGCCAAAACGAAATGATTGCCCGGAAATCATCACAGTCAGTGATAACCAAAGTATTCGGCGAGTGAAAAGGTCATGCATTTTTTCAGAAATACTTCTTACAGATTGAATTTTATCACTAAATGAAAGCGAATGCCCTTAAAATCCAGTCTCATTTGACGGCCGTTAACAAAATCCGCCACGTTTCAGCGAGTCGATGAAGTTATTAACTCGTCCTGACATTGGATTTCCTATCATGGATTGATTCGCAGAGATCTGTCTCGCCGCCTTACGCTCAACACTACCCGGAGTCCTCTCATCGCCAGATCGCTGTTTCATATCTGAAGGAACGCCGATGTCTTGTCCTGCCTCATTAGTCTTTCTGACTCCAGCTGGATTCACTTGAAGCGACCCGCCGAGCCGTACCTGCGATATCGCCCCTGCTGCCATGTTGATACCTGTCATAAAGCTCCTGTCCGCCTTGTGGAGAGATGTCAGATGGATGTGACTGCTGGCCTGAGTGCCTGGACCGGGCCCCTTCAGCTGGGATTAAAGACGACGCACCCCCTCCGCACTGACTCCATCCACTTCTCCACGGATAATAGCGGTAACTTGAAGTTGACACGGATCAATGTGCTGCTCCTGTCAAACCCCATCCGTCACACTCTCGACGTGGATCAATACCATGCTCCTCATTTGTCTCTTTTTTTTCTCGATGTAACGAATATAAAATGACCTACATCGAATTAAAAGAACAGACAATGGGCCTATGGTTTTCGATCGGGAGATCGTACTTCTGCGCACCCAACAAGTGATGTTTTGGGGGGCAAAAACAAATGCCAACACTGCTTCCAGGCAAGAACGGGGCTTTTCACCGTCAATACCAAGTCGTTGGCATGCCAGAAATGGCAGCGTTAATAAAAGCAATCACTAATGCTTGTCTCAAGAAGGTGCCGCTGGCCATGGAGGCGTCAGGAGACGTGTCTCAAAAGCCTTGGTCTTTTGTGGTCCTTGAGAAGCGAAGGCCCTCGCTCCGCATATGTGGGCTCTCAACACGCCGCCAGCGAGTGTTAGGCTTTTCACGGACCTCCCATTAGCCCATTTTGAGGACGTTTCGTGAAAGGACTGGAAATGAACTTGGGCACACTTTTAGTGCTTTCTCCTGCTTTTTCTGCCTTGCTTCTTTCTCTCGGCTCCTTCTTTTCCTGACCCCTCGGCCCCTTTGCAACATTTTTTTTTTTCGCTCCTGCATTCAATCCCCCCCCACCCCCTTTCCTCTCTGCCTAAGCCGTGTCAGGAAGTCTGAATGCGTACGTTGGCAAACGTGCGCCTGTGTTCGTCCTAATTACAGCGCTCTCATAAAGGTGCGCTCCTT
>NC_068415.1:18757-40081 GCF_023724105.1 Carassius gibelio
GGACCCCAAAAGCCCCCACAACTTTGACCAAAAATATGAATAATAAACCCTAAATAGCCAACTTCCTGTTGGGCGGAGCCTATGACATGCAGTACGAAAGTTGTTTGGTTTAATGAGATCTATATGTGTACCGAGTTTCATGTGTCTACGTGCAAGTATGTATGATATATGGCCCTCAGTATTCCAGGGGGCGCTGTAGAGCCCCTGTGCCACGCCCATGTATCAGTCTCTGCCCGACCCTAATGGCCGCAGGTTCCAATCTGTGTGCCAATTTTCAAGAGTTTTCGAGCATGTTAAGGACCCCAAAAGCCCCCGTAACGTTAGAAAAAAATAATAATAATAATAATAATAAAAAATAATCCTAAGGAAAACAATAGGGCTCTCGCCCTCCAGGCTTGAGCCCTAAATATAGCTGCAAGCAGCGATGGCGGGCTCAAGCCGTCAGTGCAACGCCACCCCGGTGGCATCAGGAAAACTGTGCCCAGCGGGCATAAGCATTTACAGTAACCCTCTGGCAATCAAGTTTTAAGGGATACGGCAGTTAAAGGGTTAATCCGACCCATCTAGACTTTGAAATCACATACACAGAACAATATATATAACTTTAGTAACACTTTATTTTAATATATATATAAATGTATAAGGTGTGCATTGTAGCTGACACCTAAATTAACACATTAAAATTGTTTTATGACTGCAAGTCTTTCTCCTCTAATGCTATTGAGCTTCAAATTTGCTTTTGAGTCCATGTGAAAAAGTAGCATAATTTACATATGACTTACAGTTTGTTTTAATAAACATCAAACATTTAATTTTATTGTGCATTATAGCTGTCACGTAGATGAACAATTACAGTTGTTTTTATGACTAAGTCATACTCTTCAAATGCTACTGATGTTAGAAAAGTGTATAACAAGATCACATATAACTTTAGAGACGGTCCCTAAATTTGAGACTCTCGAATGTCCAATGTCAAGCCAAATTTATGCCTGTTTTTTTTTTTTTTTTTTTTTTTACTTTCTCTAATTTACTTTTCACTGTGCCTGATTGCTGATGTCCTTTACCCGGGCTGATGTCCATCCAAAATTCAAAAATTTAGCCGCAAACATGAGGTGCGAGTGATCGCGAGCGCGGATGGGAAAATGGTGAATGTTTTTTTTTTTTTTAGCAACTGGGATGGTGTCCCCTCTGGAAGTTGGTGCCCTATGAAGACTGCATACTCTGCATATAGGGAGTCGCGGTACTATCTGGAAGATATATTCCTCAAACCGTCTTCAAGAGGAGGGGATGCTAGTCCTTCAAGAATCACTCAAAATATTCCGTTCATAAAGCCAATATATAAATTCTTAATATATAGTATTCCACAGTACATCATGTTATTCTAATTAAGTCCTTTTTTTTGGAATCTTTTACATCTCTCAGAACCTGACACATTGTAATTCTGAGAGTCCAGGAAAGTTGCAGTTCTGGAAAATGGTGGCACTCTAGACTAAATGCTCCATTATAGTGTCACACCTAATTCTTAACTTTAATTCTTTTGCAATTTAGGTGTTTCTGTTCTTCTCCATCTGTTTTTTTTTCTTTCTGACCCTTCTGACACAGTAAGCATTTTGCTGTCCAGTGGTCATGTCTTTACTTTGTAATTACTGTAGTGATCTAATTTTGAATATTTCTCATGAGGATCTAATAATTTTGTTTTTTTTTTCAGTCTGAGTGAAATGTCTTTTTTGGCTCATTTTATCAGTAAAGGAAAAGTTCCTTCATAGTTATTTTTTTCTCTTCCAGTCTTCATGGTCAACTACGTGTATATCACACTTGTTGCCTTTTTTTAGTGCAGCTCAACCAATTCACATCCCAGTCGTCAATATTTGTGATATCACAAATCCCGGAAAATGCTTGTTTTAGTACAAACAATTTTTTTGTTGTAGTTTTTAAAAAGTGATTTTTGTATAATTGTGCATGTTCAAATTTCATATATATATATATATATATATATATATATATATATATATATATATATATATATATATATATATATATATATATATATATATATATATATAATTAAACATAACCACAGCACCACCAAGTGGACAAAACCTTTACCATCCCCAACGTGTCTCCTACTATATATATATATATATATATATATATATATAGCTATATAGCTATTTATAGCTGTATTTATAAACTGCTTAGTATTGACTATTAGTGTTAAAACAAGGCTTTATAAAGCATAAACTGACTATTTACTAATGAGTGCAGTTATTATAAAGTGTTACCAATGCATTTACTAATGTTAACAAATTAGACATTATTTTACAGTGTTATCAAATCCTTAAATGATTTATAAGTTTTTTTAATAATGATTTTATTGACCTATAAGCATTTGTGAAAGTTCTGCTTGCATTACAGCTTAGTCTTGATCTGTGAGCTGAACAGATTTACTGTTACATCCATGAGATTATGTAAATTCAAACAAATATCATGTCACAGGATGTCATAGGTCAGTATCAAATGAGTTTGAAATTATTATTTGCAGCACAAATAAGGTTTTTTAGGATTTTTAAAAATCCCTAAAACTGTCAGAAAAGGATAAGGCATAAGATATTTCTATGTAAGTGGCTAAATGTATTTATGTTTTTATAATTATAATACATAAACTATGAAATTATACAAAATGTATAAAAAAGTAAATAAATAAATACGCACAGACGAATGAGTTTCCTTTTTTACATATATAGATTAAAATTGAAGACAGAAGCAGGTAAATGCGGTCACTTAATATTCAAACCGAGTAGATCCACTTCAGATTTATTTCTCAAAAGTTTATGTTCACGTGGCTGTTTTCGTTTATATTAGCCAAGCTATTATGTATTTTGAAATAATCTTGTCCGTGATGTGTTCGTTCGTACGACGAAAGGCAGAACCCTGCAGCTCGAGAGATACGTTATTCTGCCAGTCGCGCTTTCAAATAGTCTTGCACACTTAAACGGGTCACAAACACCTGCATTTAGCTTGCTGTGTTATAATGGATGTATTGTGTGCATTTATGGCAATATTTTATTTGAAAAAGCTCTTAAACAAGAACAAATTAGTTTGTTTTGAACTAGTGACACTGTACACGCTGGTCGGAGGAGGTGATTTCAGATAGGCAGCCGCGAATATTTCGTTTTCACACAAACAGTTCAAAAACATCTGAATTTAGCTCTTGGTGTGTTCTAATTGGTGAATTGTGTGATATCGCTGCAATACTTTATTTTTAATAGCTATAAAACAAGAATAAACTCGTTTTTTCTGAGCTCATCATTCCACACGCGCCTGCTCAGAGCAGTGATTCATCTCTCGTGTTTCTCACGTATCACTGACCACACATCAATTATTAATGAGGCCTAACATGGTAATAATCATATATGTTGGTTTAGCTTGTCAGTGTGAATTAAATCCAAGTATTTATTTGTATTTTAACCGATTTAAAAGTGAAAATAAAAGAGAGTCTCCTCCCTTTTTTTTGCGGGAATTGCACCTGTAGGGGCGCTATTTCTCTCAGACAATGGTAGTCTAAGCACACACACTCAAACAGGGGGATAGAGTGAGATCAGATGTCTGACAGTTTTTTAATTTTCTGTTATCCATACAGTGTTGTAAAGTCATGAAACTATGCATATTTCCTCAGAATGACTTTTTTTCTGTATGAAAAAAGGTTTTGAAGTGTTTGGAATTTAAAAATGCAGGAAAATTAATAATTCCATTTTTACTGTCATTTAAAAAAATCACCACCACTAAACCATCCAAGCTATCCAAAACCCATTCACAATTTAAGTTCCTCAATGTTTTTTCAACATGTAGACAAAGTTTGGTGTGTATAGTGTTACTCTCCTCTGAGCAGTATGCATTAATTCACAGCTAAATGTAAAAAAAAATCCACATTCAAATCAAAATAGCCAACTTCCTGTTGGTCGTAGCTGATGACTGTGAATTAGAAAGTTGTCCGTCTTAAAAAGAACAATTTTTGTACTGAGTTTGGTGTTTGTAGCTAAAACTAACCCCCCCACTTTTGACAAAAGGTGGCGCTATAGAGTGCCTCTTCCACACCCTCTTATGAACTTTTGCCAGTGTCTAGCTGTCACTAATACTGATATGTGTTCTGAGTTTGATGAAATTCTAAGCATGTTATATGCCTCAAAATCACCTGAGAAGTATTCCAGTTTGACATGTTGCCACGGCAACAATATTTTTAGATATCAATATCCCCCCAGCAGATTTATATCGGCTGTGTTTTAACATTATTCTGATGAAGTTTGAAGCAAATCGAGTAAAAATAAGATGCTGAATTCCAAGCATTTTGAAAATGACACACTTCCTGCTGCCAGTTGGTGGCGCTATAACTTTGACTCCTAATAGTCACATATATGTGATCGACATCATACAATGAATAATCTGATGAAGTTTGATTGAAATCAGGAAATGTATGTGGATGGTATTAGACACTTCCTGTTTCTCAATTCTCGCCATAATTTCATCGCCTCGCCACGAGCAAACCGTTCGAGATATCAAAAATCCCCTGGCAATTTTTCATCCCCAATGTCTTGAGATCATGTTGACCGAGTTTGGTGGTAAACTAGTAAAAAACCTATGACAAGTATATCAAATTCCAGAGCATGCGCTTTTTACATAACTCTAAATAGCTGACTTCCTGTTGGGCGGAGCCCAATGACATGCAATACGAAAATTGTTTGGCACAATGAGATCTATATGTGTACTGAGTTTCATTTGAATATGTGCAAGTATGTGTGAGCTATACATCAACATTTATGACTGTGTTCCAGGGGGCGCCGTAGAGCCCCTGTGCCACGCCCGGGTCCCAGCCTCTGCAGGCTCCTAAAGGACACAGATTCCAAAGTGTGTGCAAATTTTCAAGAGTTTTTGAGTATGTTAGGGACCCCAAAAGCCCCCACAACTTTGACCAAAAATATGAATAATAAACCCTAAATAGCCAACTTCCTGTTGGGCGGAGCCTATGACATGCAGTACGAAAGTTGTTTGGTTTAATGAGATCTACATGTGTACCGAGTTTCATGTGTCTACGTGCAAGTATGTGTGATATATGGCCCTCAGTATTCCAGGGGGCGCTGTAGAGCCACTGTGCCACGCCCGTGTATCAGTCTCTGCCCGACCCTAATGGCCGCAGGTTCCAATCTGTGTGCCAATTTTCAAGAGTTTTCGAGCATGTTAAGGACCCCAAAAGCCCCCGTAACGTTAGAAAAAAATAATAATAATAATAATAATAAAAAATAATCCTAAGGAAAACAATAGGGCTCTCGCCCTCCAGGCTTGAGCCCTAATTAAAGCTGCAAGCAGCGATGAACGGGCCCTCGCACCCGGGCTCACCGTTGTGTGGCTTTAGTAAAAAGGTGAACGTTGAGAAATATGCATTTAATGTCCTAAATATAAGTTGAATATATCAAAGTATATCCCATATATGTGCCAATCTTACCGTTGCCAGCAGGTGGCGCTATCATTATAATGGAATATTGGCCTTCAGATGTGTTCAGGCCAGGACTCTTATCAAACATGTGAAGTTTGGGGAAGATTGAACATTTTATGCTTGAGTTACAACAACTTCTCTTGCTGTGGCAAGACATCAAATTTTGTCATGGCGCCATGGAAACACCCTTTAACAAAAACTCAAGATCTCCAAAAGTTAACATTGCACAGGCCTTTAGATTAGACTGACCACAAAATATATGTTAATTTCAAAAAAATAATAGGAGTAGTTTGTCGCAGCGTAAAACATGTCACTTCCTGTTGCCAATAGGTGGCGCTATAACTATAACTGAATGTGGGCATGTAGATCTGTTAAGGGCTGAAGTTTTATCTAACGTGAAGTTTGGGGCAGATTGGACATTGTATGTCTGAGTTACAGCAACTTCCTTTTTCATGGCGAAACATCGAAATTTGTCAGGCCGCCATGGACACGCCCTTTAACGAAATCTAAAGATCTTCGCAAATTAACATCACAAAGGGCTTAAGATTACACTGACCAGGTTTGGTGTTGATCTGAATAAATCTCTAGGCGGAGTTCATTAAAGTACAACCCCTGAAAATGGCAAAAACAACGCCAATTTTGCAGAGAAAATTCTAAATAACCGACTTCCTGTTGGGATTCGGATTTCGTACCAAGAGACTTTTTTGTAGGTATTGGTGTGTTACATGTGTATACCGATTTTTGTACATGTACGTGAAACATAGCTCGAGGCGCACTCTGTTGAAAGTGTATAGGTGGCGCTATCGAGCCATTTTGCCACACCTGATGGAATTTTGGCCTTCAGATGTGTTCAGGCCAGGACTCTTATCACACATGTGCAGTTTGGGGAAGATCGGACATTTTATGCCTGAGTTATAACATCTTTTATTCCCATGGCGAGACATCGAACTTCGTGACGGCGCCATTGACACGCCTTTTAACGAAAACTCAAGATCTTCACAACTTAACATCGCACAGGCCTTTAGATTAGACTGACCACAAAAAATACATTGATGTCATAAGATTTCTAGGAGTAGTTAATCGCATTGTAAAATATGTCACTTCCTGTTGCCAATAGGTGGCGCTATGACTATAACTGAATATGGGCATGCCAATCTGTTCAGGTCAGGAGTCTCATCAAACATGTGAAGTTTGGGGCAGATTGGTCATTGTATGTCTGAGTTATAGCAACTTCCTGTTTCATGGCGAATCATTAAAATTCGCCAGGCCGCCACGGACACGCCCATTAACGAAAACTCAAAAGCTTCGCAATTTAACATCGCAAAGGCCTTCAGATTAGGCATACCAAATTTGGTGTTGATCTGAATGAATCTCTAGGAGGAGTTCGTTAAAATACAACGCATGGAAATGACAAAAATGACAAAAAATTTCCTCATAATATTAGAAATAACCGACTTCCTGTTGGGTTTCGGATTTTGCTCCAAGAGACTTTTTTGTAGGTATTGGAGAGTTACATGTGTGTACCGATTTTCATACATGTACATGAAACGTAGCTCGAGGCGCACACCGTTGAACGTGTATAGGTGGCGCTGTTGAGCCATTTTGCCACACCCACTTCTGAAACCCATATCAGACGTAAATTTTCGCCAGTTCTGAGGTGTGTGCAAAGTTTCATGACTTTTCGAGCATGTTTAGGCCCTCAAAAATGCGATTCATTTTGGAGAAGAAGAATAATAATAATAAATATAGCTGCAAGCAGCGATGGCGGGCTCAAGCCACCAATGCCATCGCCACCCCGGTAAACTGTGCCCAGCGGGCACATGCATTCACAATATCCCTCTGGCAGTGACGTTTTAAAGGATATGGCGGTTAAAGGGTTAATCCGAATCATCTAGACTTTAAAATCACATTCACAGAACAATATATATATATATTCCCCAAACATATATATATATATATATTTAGTAACACTTTACAATAAGATTTCATTTATAAACATTATGTTAACATGAACAATATTTATATAGCATTAATTTATGTCAGTTAATATTCCAAACTTAAACATTAAAACATTGTTTTATTGTGATTTTTTTCCAAGCACATTTTACCAATTCCAAACCATATCAATCTTAATAACTACCATTATTTTTTATTTAATCATTTATGAGTGCTATACAATAGTCCAGGAAAGCTGTAAGAGAAAAACTCCTTATATTCATGTGCAGAATTATTAGGCTGTTTTCTTTTACAGATGAAATGCGCTAAAACAGAGTTTTAACTCAAACTGTTTTAACTCAAAGTCGAAAATTATGAAATACCCATGAAATATATCAAACACAAATGCAATACAGAAATGGATAAGTTAAGACTTGACCATTGTACAAAAATGCTGACTGGGTCATGAGGTCAGAAAAGAAGAAGAAAAAAAAAACAGGTCAAGAAGAACTGACAAAAATAATTGCAAAATAATTAGGAATTAATGTGAAGATTAATTTTTAGTCAATTCTGCAAGACAGACTTTCAGGAAAGGAGGTGGAATAAAAATGAGCTCCTAAATCTTAATCCCTGATTCTGGAAGATATATTCCTCAAACCATCGAACAAGAGGAGGTGGTGCTGGTCCTTCACGAGTCACTCTAATCTGTTCATAAAGCCTATATATAAAGTCTTAATATATAGTATTTCACAATACTTCATGGTATTCTAATCAAATCATTTTTTGGAATCTTAGATCTCTCAGAACCTGACACCGAGTAATTCTGGAGACTCCAGGAAAGTGGCAGTTCTGTAAAATGTTGGCGCTGGAGACTAAATGCTCCCTGATAGTTTCACACCTAATTCACTTAACACACACACACACACACACACACACACACACACATTACCCACAGTGACAGAGGGACAGAGTGACATCAGATGTATGATAGTTTTTTAATTTTCTATCATCCATATAGTGTTGTATAGTCATGAAACTATGCATATTTCCTCAGAATGACTTGTCTTCTATGTGTACATTTTTTTGAAGTGTTTAGAAGCTGCACTTAAAAAAATAAAAGACATTTACTGGTTACTTTTTTACTGTTATTTCAAAAAATCACCACGACAAAACCATTCAAGCTATTCAAAATTCATCCGCACCTGTACTGTAAGATACATTCTTTAAACAGTGGTAAAAGAGGATGTGGTGCTGATCCTTCAAGAGTCACTCAAAACTTATCTGTCCATAAAGCCTATAAAGAATTATTCTTAATATACAGTTCACAATACTTCAGCATTTTGTTCTAATTAAGTGAGGGTCATTTTATCAGTAAAATACATAAAATTCATATTATTTTTCTTTGAAAGATTTCTATAAATGATTTAAATCATACTTGTTTCTACAATAATTATTTAAAAGTGATCCTATAGCTTCATCTGGTGGCCATTATTGGTACTAAGAATTGCCAGCTTGATTTATATGTTATGATAGTTTTAATTTTATGCTGGCTCTTGAAAATGATAAAGCTATGAAACTTACTGTGCTTCCTTCAAATGATGACTTCTAGGTATATAAAAAATTATGAAGAGTTGGAATTAAAAATTTTAAAGATATAGTAAAATAACTATGGTAATTTTTTATGTTACTTTAATAAATCTCTATGGCCACACCATTTAAGGTATCCTAAACCCATTCGCAATTTAACATCTTCAGTATATGGCTTCATGTTAAAACAGTTTGGTGTGAACTACTTGTGGGTAGAATGAATTCATTTGGAGGAGAATGAATTCATTTACAGGATGAGTTTATCATAAATCCACAATAACATTTCTGAGTTCTGTATCAATCAGTGTTGTTGTTTGTTTATTTTTATTTTTTTATTTTTCATAGGAAGATAACTGACCCTTTACTCTCCCTTTTAATAAATGAGCTATTTATAGCTGTATTTATAAACTGCTTACTACTGACTATTAATATTGGGACAAGGCTTTATGAAGCATGAACTGACTATTTACTAATGAGTGCAGTTATTATAAAGTGTTATCAATGCATTTGCTAATGTTAACAAATTAGACATTATTTTACAGTGTTATCAAATCCCTTAAATGATTTGTAAGTGTTTTGTAATGATTTTATTGACCTAAAAGCATTTGTGAAAGTTCTGCTTGCATTACAGCTTAGTCTTGATCTGTGAGCTGAACAGATTTACTGTTACATCCATGAGATTATGTAAATTCAAATAAATATCATGTCACAGGATGTCAGAGGTCAGTATCAAATTAGTTTGAAATTATTATTTGCAGCACAAATAAGGTTTTTTAGGATTTTTAAAAATCCCTAAAACTGTCAGAAAAGGATAAGGCCTAAGATTTCTATGTGAGTGGCTAAATTTGTTTGTTTTTATAACTATAATGCATAAACTATGAAACTATACAAAATGTATAAAAAAGTACAAGTTATTCTTTTCCAATGTTTTTTATTTATTTACAATTTTTTTTTTTTTTTGGGGGATTTACATTTTTAAAAATTAGCCTATGGCAATCATTCTAAACAGCTTGAATAAAACCTGTCAATATTTATTATAGACCACTATAACTGTGTATAATCTAACAAACGAGTTTATTATGAAAATAAAGTGTGTACACCAGATAAATTGGACGATAAAGAAATTGCTAACAATAGTATAATAGAGCATGTTTTAGGTTTTTAGGCGTTTAGATGCAGAAATGGACAAATCAAATGTAAAATCAAATGTAATTGATTTAATTAAATATAGATTAAGTCTTGTTAGAGCAAAATAATAAATAAATACGTACACACATTAAAAAAGCAGCCAAGATGAATGAGTTTAATTTTTTATATAGATTAAAATTGAAGACAGAAGCAGCTGGTATATGCGGTCACTTAATATTAAAATCCAGTAGATCCCCTTCAGATTTATTTCTCAACAGTTTATGTTCACGTGGCTGTTTTCGTTTATATTAGCCAAGCTATTATGTATTTTGAAATAATCTTGTCCGTGATGTGTTCGTTCTTACGACGAAAGGCAGAATCCTGCAGCTCAAGAGATATATGTTATTCTGCCAGTCGCGCTTTCAAATAGTCTTGCGCACTTAAACGGGTCACAAACACCTGCATTTAGCTCGTGTTGTGTTATAATGGATGTATTGTGTGCATTTATGGCAATAATTTATTTTGAAAAGCTCTTAAACAAGAATAAATTCGTTTGTTTTGAACTTGTGACACTGTGCGCGCTGATCGGGGGCAGTGATTTCAGATAGGCAGCCGCGAATATTTCATTTTCACACAAACAGTTCAAAAACATCTTAATTTAGCTCTTGGTGTGCTCTAATTGGTGAATTGTGTGATATCGCTGCAATACTTTATTTTTAATAGCTATAAAACAAGAATAAACTCGTTTTTTTCTGAGCTCATCATTCCACACGCTCTTGCTCAGAGCGGTGATTCATCTCTCCTGTTTCTCACGTATCACTGACCACACATCAATTATTAATGAGCCCTGACCTTATAATAATCATATATGTTGGTTTAGCTTGTCAGTGTGAATTAAATCCAAGTATTTATTTGTATTTTAACCGATTTAAAATCGAAACCAAAAGACAGTCTCCTCCCTTTTTTATTCCGGTAACTGCACCTGTAGGGGCGCTATTTCTCTCAGACAATGGAAGTCTAAGCACACACACTCAAACAGAGGGACAGAGTGATATGAGATGTCTGACAGTTTTTTAATTTTCTGTTATCCATACAGTGTTGTAAAGTCATGAAACTATGCATATTTACTCAGAATAACTTTTTTTCTGTATGAAAAAAGGTTTTGAAGTGTTTGGAATTTAAAAATGCAGGAAAATTAATAATTCCATCTTTATTGTCATTTTAAAAAATTCCCACGACAAAACCATCCAAGCTATCCAAAACCCATTCACAATTTAAGTTCCTCAATGTTTTTTCAACATGTACACCAAGTTTGGTGTGTATAGTGTTACTCTCCTCTGAGCAGTATGCATTAATTCACAGCTAAATGTAAAAAACAATCCACATTCAAATCAAAATAGCCGACTTCCTGTTGGTCGTAGCTAATGACTGTGAATTAGAAAGTTGTCCGTCTTGATAAGAACAATTTTGTAACTGAGTTTGGTGTCTGTAGCTAAAACTAACCCCCCCACTTTTGACAAAAGGTGGCGCTATAGAGTGCCTCTTCCACGCCCTCTTATGAACTTTTGCCAGTGTCTAGCTGTCACTAATACTGATATGTGTTCTGAGTTTGATGAAATTCTAAGCATGTTATATGCCTCAAAATCACCTGAGAAGTATTCCAGTTTGACATGTTGCCACGGCAACAATATTTTTAGATATCAATATCCCCCCAGCAGATTTATATCGGCTGTGTTTTAACATTATTCTGATGAAGTTTGAAGCAAATCGAGTAAAAATAAGATGCTGAATTCAAAGCATTTTGAAAATGACACACTTCCTGCTGCCACTTGGTGGCGCTATAACTTTGACTCCTAATAGTCACATATATGCGATCGACATCATACAATGAATAATCTGATGAAGTTTGATTAAAATTAGGAAATGTATGTGGATGGTATTAGACACTTCCTGTTTCTCATTTCTCGCCATAATTTCAAAGCCTCGCCACGAGCAAACCGTTTGAGATATCAAAAATCCCCTGGCAATTTTTCATCCCCAATGTCTTGAGATCATGTTGACCGAGTTTGGCGGCAATCGAGTAAAAAACCTATGACAAGTATTTCAAATTCCAGAGCATGCGCTTTTTACATAACTCTAAATAGCTGACTTCCTGTTGGGCGGAGCCTATGATATGCAATACGAAAGTTGTTCGGCACGATGAGATCTATATGTGTACTGAGTTTCATATTAATACGTGCAAGTATGTGTGAGCTATACATCAACATTTATAACTGTGATCCAGGGGGCGCCGTAGAGCCCCTGTGCCACGCCCAGGTCTCAGCCTCTGCAGGCTCCTTCAGGCCACAGATTCCAAAGTGTGCGCAAATTTTCAAGAGTTTTTGAGTATGTTAAGGACCCCAAAAGCCCCCACAACTTTGACGACAAATATGAATAATAAACCCCAAATAGCCAACTTCCTGTTGGGCGGAGCCTATGATATGCAATACGAAAGTTGTTTGTATTGATGAGTTCTATATGTGTACCGAGTTTCGTATGTCTATGTGCAAGTATGTATGATATATGGCTCTCCATATTCCAGGGGGCGCTGTAGAGCCCCTGTGCCACGCCCGTGTATCAGTCTCTGCCCGGCCCTAATGGCCGCAGGTTCCAATGTGTGTGCCAATTTTCAAGACTTTTTAAGCATGTTAAGGGCCCCAAAAGCCCCCGAAACCTTGAAGAAAAATAATAATAATAAATAATAATAATAATAATAATAACAAATAATCCTAAGGAAAACAATAGGGCTCTCGCCCTCCAGGCTTGAGCCCTAATAATAATAATAATAATAATAATAATAATAATAATAATAATAAACGGAGCAATTCCAAGAGGGTCCTCACACCATCGGTGCTCGGGCCCTAATTAAAGCTGCAAGCAGCGATGAACGGGCCCTCGCACCCGGGCTCACCGCCATCGTTTGGCTTTAGTAAAAAGGTGAACGGTGAGAAATATGCATTTAAAGTCTTAAGAATAAGTGGAATATGTCAAAGTCATTTATTTGTACCAGTCCTCCTGTTGCCAGCAGGTGGCGCTATCATTATAATGGAATATTGGCCTTCAGATGTGTTCAGGGCAGAATTGTTATCGAACATGTGAAGTTTGGGGAAGATTGAACATTTTATGCTTGAGTTACAACAACTTGTGGCAAGACATCAAATTTTGTCATGGCGCCATGGAAACGCCCTTTAACAAAAACTCAAGATCTCCAAAAGTTAACATTGCACAGGTCTTTAGATTAGACTGACCACAAAATATATGTTAATCTCAAAAAAATTATAGGAGTAGTTTTTCGCAGCGTAAAACATGTCACTTCCTGTTGCCAATAGGTGGCGCTATGACTATAACTGAATGTGGGCATGTAGATCTGTTAAGGGCAGAAGTTTTATCTAACATGTGAAGTTTGGGGCAGATTGGACATTGTATGTCTGAGTTACAGCAACTTCCTTTTTCATGGCGAAACATCGAAATTTGTCACGCCGCCATGGACACGCCCTTTAACGAAATCTAAAGATCTTCGCAATTTAACATCGCAAAGGGCTTAAGATTACACTGACCAGGTTTGGTGTTGATCTGAATAAATCTCTAGGAGGAGTTCGTTAAAGTACAACCCCTGAAAATGGCAAAAACAACGCCAATTTTGCAGAGAAAATTCAAAATAACCGACTTCCTGTTGGAATACGGATTTCGTACCAAGAGACTTTTTTGTAGGTATTGGTGTGTTACATGTGTATACCGTTTTTTGTACATGTACGTGAAACATAGCTCGAGGCGCACTCTGTTGAAAGTGTATAGGTGGCGCTATCGAGCCATTTTGCCACAACTGATGGAATTTTGGCCTTCAGATGTGTTCAGGCCAGGACTCTTATCACACATGTGAAGTTTGGGGAAGATCAGACATTTTATGCCTGAGTTATAACAACTTTTATTCCCATGGCGAGACATCGAACTTCGTGACGGCGCCATGGACACGCCTTTTTACGAAAACTCAAGATCTTCACAATTTAACATCGCACAGGCCTTTAGATTAGACTGACCACAAAAAAAAATTGATGTCATAAAATTTCTAGGAGTAGTTCATCGCAGTGTAAAATATGTCACTTCCTGTTGCCAATAGGTGGCGCTATGACTATAACTGAATATGGGCATGTCAATCTGTTCATGTTAGGAGACTCATCAAACATGTGAAGTATGGGGCATATTGGTCATTGTATGTCTGAGTTATAGCAACTTCCTGTTTCATGGCGAATCATCGAAATTCGCCAGGCCGCCACGGACACGCCCATTAACGAAAACTCAAAAGCTTCGCAATTTAACATCGCAAAGGCCTTCAGATTAGGCATACCAAATTTGGTGTTGATCTGAATGAATCTCTAGGAGGAGTTCGTTAAAATACAACGCATGGAAATGACAAAAATGACACAAAATTTGCTCATAATATTAGTAATAACCGACTTCCTGTTGGGTTTTGGATTTTGCTCCAAGAGACTTTTTTGTAGGTATTGGAGAGTTACATGTGTATACCGATTTTCATACATGTACATGAAACGTAGCTCGAGGCGCACACCGTTGAATGTTTATAGGTGGCGCTGTTGAGCCATTTTGCCACACCCACTTCTGAAACCCATATCAGACGTAAATTTTCGCCAGTTCTGAGGTGTGTGCAAAGTTTCATGACTTTTCGAGCATGTTTAGGCCCTCAAAAATGCGATTCATTTTGGAGAAGAAGAATAATAATAATAATAATAATAATAATAATAATAATAAACGGAGCAATTCCAAGAGGGTCCTCACACCATCGGTGCTCGGGCCCTAATAATAATAATTAAAGCTGCAAGCAGCGATGAACGGGCCCTCGCACCCGGGCTCACCGCCAGCGAGTGGCTTTAGTAAAAAGGTGAACAGTGAGAAATATGCATTTAATGTCCTAAATATAAGTGGAATATATCAAAGTATATCCCATATATGTGCCAATCTTACCGTTGCCAGCAGGTGGCGCTATCATCATAATGGAATATTGGCCTTCAGATGTGTTCAGGTGAGGACTCTTATCAAACATGTGAAGTTTGGGGAAGATTGAACATTTTATGCTTGAGTTACAACAACTTCTCTTGCTGTGGCAAAACATCAAATTTTGTCATGGCGCCATGGAAACGCCCTTTAACAAAAACTCAAGATATCCAAAAGTTAACATTGCACAGGCCTTTAGATTAGACTGACCACAAAATATATGTTAATCTCAAAAAAATTATAGGAGTAGTTTGTCGCAGCGTAAAACATGTCACTTCCTGTTGCCAATAGGTGGCGCTATGACTATAACTGAATGTGGGCATGTAGATCTGTTAAGGGCAGAAGTTTTATCTAACATGTGAAGTTTGGGGCAGATTGGACATTGTATGTCTGAGTTACAGCAACTTCCTTTTTCATGGCAAAACATCGAAATTTGTCAGGCCACCATGGACACGCCCTTTAACGAAATCTAAAGATCTTCGCAATTTAACATCGCAAAGGGCTTAAGATTACACTGACCAGGTTTGGTGTTGATCTGAATAAATCTCTAGGAGGAGTTCGTTAAAGTACAACCCCTGAAAATGGCAAAAACAACGCCAATATTGCAGAGAAAATTCTAAATAACCGACTTCCTGTTGGGATTCGGATTTCGTACCAAGAGACTTTTTTGTAGGTATTGGTGTGTTACATGTGTATACCGATTTTTGTACATGTACGTGAAACATAGCTCGAGGCGCACTCTGTTGAAAGTGTATAGGTGGCGCTATCGAGCCATTTTGCCACAACTGATGGAATTTTGGCCTTCAGATGTGTTCAGGCCAGGACTCTTATCACACATGTGAAGTTTGGGGAAGATCGGACATTTTATGCCTGAGTTATAACATCTTTTATTCCCATGGCGAGACATCGAATTTCGTGACGGCGCCATGGACACGCCTTTTAACGAAAACTCAAGATCTTCACAACTTAACATCGCACAGGGCTTTAGATTAGACTGACCACAAAAAATACATTGATGTCATAAAATTTCTAGGAGTAGTTCATCGCAGTGTAAAATATGTCACTTCCTGTTGCCAATAGGTGGCGCTATGACTATAACTGAATATGGGCATGTCAATCTGTTCAGGTCAGGAGACTCATCAAACATGTGAAGTTTGGGGCAGATTGGTCATTGTATGTCTGAGTTATAGCAACTTCCTGTTTCATGGCGAATCATCGAAATTCGCCAGGCCGCCACGGACACGCCCATTAACGAAAACTCAAAAGCTTCGCAATTTAACATCGCAAAGGCCTTCAGATTAGGCATACCAAATTTGGTGTTGATCTGAATGAATCTCTAGGAGGAGTTCGTTAAAATACAACGCATGGAAATGACAAAAATGACACAAAATTTGCTCATAATATTAGTAATAACCGACTTCCTGTTGGGTTTCGGATTTTGCTCCAAGAGACTTTTTTGTAGGTATTGGAGAGTTACATGTGTATACCGATTTTCATACATGTACATGAAACGTAGCTCGAGGCGCACACCGTTGAACGTGTATAGGTGGCGCTGTTGAGCCATTTTGCCACACCCACTTCTGAAACCCATATCAGACGTAAATTTTCGCCAGTTCTGAGTTGTGTGCAAAGTTTCATGACTTTTCGAGCATGTTTAGGCCCTCAAAAATGCGATTCATTTTGGAGAAGAATAATAATAATAATAATAATAATAATAATAATAATAATAATAATAAACGGAGCAATTCCAAGAGGGTCCTCACACCATCGGTGCTCGGGCCCTAATTAAAGCTGCAAGCAGCGATGAACGGGCACTCGCACCCGGGCTCACCGCCATCGTGTTGCTTTAGTAAAAAGGTGAACGTTGAGAAATATGCATTTAATGTCCTAAATATAAGTGGAATATATCAAAGTATATCCCATATATGTGCCAATCTTACCGTTGCCAGCAGGTGGCGCTATCATTATAATGGAATATTGGCCTTCAGATGTGTTCAGGCCAGGACTCTTATCGAACATGTGAAGTTTGGGGAAGATTGAACATTTTATGCTTGAGTTACAACAACTTCTCTTGCTGTGGCAAGACATCAAATTTTGTCATGTCGCCATGGAAACGCCCTTTAACAAAAACTCAAGATCTCCAAAAGTTAACATTGCACAGGCCTTTAGATTAGACTGACCACAAAATATATGTTAATCTCAAAAAAATTATAGGAGTAGTTTGTCGCATTGTAAAACATGTCACTTCCTGTTGCCAATAGGTGGCGCTATGACTATAACTGAATGTGGGCATGTAGATCTGTTAAGGGCAGAAGTTTTATCTAACATGTGAAGTTTGGGGCAGATTGGACATTGTATGTCTGAGTTACAGCAACTTCCTTTTTCATGGCGAAACATCGAAATTTGTCAGGCCACCATGGACACGCCCTTTAACGAAATCTAAAGATCTTCGCAATTTAACATCGCAAAGGGCTTAAGATTACACTGACCAGGTTTGGTGTTGATCTGAATAAATCTCTAGGAGGAGTTCGTTAAAGTACAACCCCTGAAAATGGCAAAAACAACGCCAATATTGCAGAGAAAATTCTAAATAACCGACTTCCTGTTGGGATTCGGATTTCGTACCAAGAGACTTTTTTGTAGGTATTGGTGTGTTACATGTGTGTACCAATTTTTGTACATGTACGTGAAACATAGCTCGAGGCGCACTCTGTTGAAAGTGTATAGGTGGCGCTATCGAGCCATTTTGCCACACCTGATGGAATTTTGGCCTTCAGATGTGTTCAGGCCAGGACTCTTATCACACATGTGCAGTTTGGGGAAGATCGGACATTTTATACCTGAGTTATAACATATTTTATTCCCATGGCGAGACATCGAACTTCGTGACGGCGCCATGGACACGCCTTTTAACGAAAACTCAAGATCTTCACAACTTAACATCGCACAGGCCTTTAGATTAGACTGACCACAAAAAATACATTGATATCATAAAATTTCTAGGAGTAGTTCATCGCAGTGTAAAATATGTCACTTCCTGTTGCCAATAGGTGGCGCTATGACTATAACTGAATATGGGCATGTCAATCTGTTCAGGTCAGGAGTCTCATCAAACATGTGAAGTTTGGGGCAGATTGGTCATTGTATGTCTGAGTTATAGCAACTTCCTGTTTCATGGCGAGTCATCGAAATTCGCCAGGCCGCCACGGACACGCCCATTAACGAAAACTCAAAAGCTTCGCAATTTAACATCGCAAAGGCCTTCAGATTAGGCATACCAAATTTGGTGTTGATCTGAATGAATCTCTAGGAGGAGTTCGTTAAAATACAACGCATGGAAATGACAAAAATGACACAAAATTTGCTCATAATATTAGTAATAACCGACTTCCTGTTGGGTTTTGGATTTTGCTCCAAGAGACTTTTTTGTAGGTATTGGAGAGTAACATGAGTATACCGATTTTCATACATGTACATGAAACGTAGCTCGAGGCGCACACCGTTGAACGTGTATAGGTGGCGCTGTTGAGCCATTTTGCCACACCCACTTCTGAAACCCATATCAGACGTAAATTTTCGCCAGTTCTGAGGTGTGTGCAAAGTTTCATGACTTTTCGAGCATGTTTAGGCCCTCAAAAATGCAATTCATTTTGGAGAATAATAATAATAATAATAATAATAATAATAATAATAATAATAATAATAATAATAATAATAATAATAATAATAAACGGAGCAATTCCAAGAGGGTCCTCACACCATCGGTGCTCGGGCCCTAATTAAAGCTGCAAGCAGCGATGAACGGGCCCTCGCACCCGGGCTCACCGGCAGCGAGTGGCTTTAGTTAATAGGTGAACGGTGAGAAATATGCGTTTAAACTCATAAATATAAGTAGCATATATCAATGTTTATTCCATATATGTGCCAATCTTCCTGTTGCCAGCAGGTGGCGCTATCATTATAGTGGAATATTGGCCTTCAGATGTGTTCAGGGCAGGACTTTTGTCGAACATGTGAAGTTTGGGGAGGATTGGACATTTTATGCCTGAGTTACAACAACATCCTATTTCATGGCGAAACATCGAAATTTGTCAGGCCGCCATGGACACGCCCTTTAACGAAACCTCAAGATCTTCGCAATTTAAGATCGCAAAAGGCTTTAGATTACACTGACCAAGTTTGGTGTTGATCTGAATAAATATCTAGGAGGAGTTCGTTAAAGTACAACCCCTGAAAATGGCCAAAACAACACTAATTTTGCAGAGAAAATTCGAAATAACTGACTTCCTGTTGGGATTCGGATTTCGTACCAAAATACTTTTTTGTAGATATTGGTGTGTTACATGTGTGTACCGATTTTTGTACATGTACGTGAAACATAGCTCGAGGCGCACTCCGTTTAAAGCGTATACTCACTCCGTTGAAAGTGTATAGGTGGCGCTATCGAGCCATTTTGCCACACTCGATGGAATATTGGCCTTCAGATCTGTTCAGGCCAGGACCCTTATCACACAAGTGAAGTTTGGGCAAGATCGGACATTTTATGCCTGAGTTATAACATCTTTTATTCCCATGGCGAGACATCGAACTTCATCACGGCGCCATGGACACACCTTTTAACAAAAACTCAAGATCTTCACAACTAAACATCACGCAGGTCTTTAGATTAGACTGACCAGAAAAAAGACATTGATGTCATAAAATTTCTAGGAGTAGTTTGTCGCAGTGTAAAATATGTAACTTCCTGTTGCCAATAGGTGGCGCTATGACTATAACTGAATTTTGGCATGTAGATCTGTTCAGGTCAAGAGTCTTATCCAACATATGAAGTTTGGGGCAGATTGGACATTGTATGTCTGAGTTACAGCAACTTCCTTTTTCATGGCGAAACATCGAAATTTGTCAGGCCGCCATGGACCCGCCCTTTAACGAAACCTCAAGTCCTTCGCAATTTATTATCGCAAAGGGCTTTAGACTACACTGACCAAGTTTGGTGTTGATCTGAATAAATCTCTAGGAGGAGTTTGTTAAAGTACAACCCCTGAAAATGGCAAAAACAACACCAATTTTGAAGGGAAAATTCTAAATAACCGACTTCCTGTTGGGATCCGGATTTCGTACCAAGAGACTTTTTTGTAGGTATTGGAGTGTTACATGTGTGTACCAATTTTGGTACATGTACGTGAAACATAGCTCGAGGCACACTCCGTTGAAAGTGTACAGGTGGCGCTATAGAGCTGTTCTGCCACACCCGGTAAAATATTGGCCTGCAGATCTGTTCAGGCCAGGACTCTTATCACACATGTGAAGTTTGGGGAAGATCGGACATTTTATGCCTGAGTTATAACATCTTTTATTCCCATGGCGAGACATCGTACTTCGTCGCGGCGCCATGAACAGGCCTTTTAACGAAAACTCAAGATCTTCACAACTGAACATCGCACAGGCCTTTAGATTAGACTGACCACAAAAAAGACATTTATGTCATAAAATTTCTAGGAGTAGTTCGTCGCAGCGTAAAATATATCACTTCCTGTTGCCAATAGGTGGCGCTATGACTATAACTGAATATGGGCATGTCAATCTGTTCAGGTTCGGAGTCTCATCAAACATGTGAAGTTTGGGGCAGATTGGACATTCTATGTGTGAGTTATAGCAACTTCATTTTTCATGGCGAATCATCGAAATTCGCCAGGCCGTTACGGCCACGCCCTTCAACGAAAACTCAAGATCTTCGCAATTTAACATCGCAAAGGCCTTTAGATTAGGCATACCAAATTTGGTGTTTATTTGAAGAACTCTCTAGGAGGAGTTCGTTAAAATACAACACATGGAAATGACCAAAATTACACAAAATATGCTCATAATATTAAAAATAACCGACTTCCTGTTGGGTTTAGAATTTCGCTCCAAGAGTCTTTTTTGTAGGTATTGGTGTGTTACATATGTGTGCCAATTTTCGTGCATGTACGTGAAACATAGCTGGAAGGCTGTTGATTTTCTTGGTATGGGTGGCGCTGTCGAGCCATTTTGCCACACCCTCTTCTGAATCCTATATCAGACGAAAATTTTCACCAGGTTTGACACGTGTGCAAAGTTTCATGACTTTTTGAGCATGTTAAAGCCCTCAAAAATGC
>NC_068415.1:40581-76843 GCF_023724105.1 Carassius gibelio
TGGCAGTTCTGTAAAATGTTGGCGCTGGAGACTAAATGCTCCCTGATAGTTTCACACCTAATTCACTTAACACACACACACACACACATTACCCACAGTGACAGAGGGACAGAGTGACATCAGATGTATGATAGTTTTTTAATTTTCTATCATCCATATAGTGTTGTATAGTCATGAAACTATGCATATTTCCTCAGAATGACTTGTCTTCTATGTGTACATTTTTTTGAAGTGTTTAGAAGCTGCACTTAAAAAAATAAAAGACATTTACTGGTTACTTTTTTACTGTTATTTCAAAAAATCACCACGACAAAACCATTCAAGCTATTCAAAATTCATCCACACCTGTTCTGTAAGATACATTCTTTAAACAGTGGGAAAAGAGGATGTGGTGCTGATCCTTCAAGAGTCACTCAAAACGTATCTGTCCATAAAGCCTATAAAGAATTATTCTTAATATACGGTTCACAATACTTCAGCTTGTTATTCTAATTAAGTGAGGGTCATTTTATCAGTAAAATACATAAAATTCATATTATTTTTCTTTGAAAGATTTCTATAAATGATTTAAATCATACTTGTTTTACAATAATTATTTAAAAGTAATCCTATAGCTCCATCTGGTGGCCATTGTTGGTACTAAGAATTGCAAGCTTGATTTATATGTTATGATAGTTTTAATTTTATGCTGGCTCTTGAAAATGATAAAGCTATGAAACTTACTGTGCTTCCTTCAAATGATGACTTCTACGTATATAAAAAATTATGAAGAGTTGGAATGAAAAATTTTAAAGATATAGTAAAGTTATTATAAAGTGTTATCAATGCATTTGCTAATGTTAACAAATTAGACATTATTTTACAGTGTTATCAAATCCCTTAATTGATTTGTAAGTGTTTTGTAATGATTTTATTAAACCTACAAGCATTTGTGAAAGTTCTGCTTGCATTACAGCTTAGTCTTGATCTGTGAGCTGAAAAGATTTACTGTTACATCCATGAGATTATGTAAATTCAAATAAATATCATGTCACAGGATGTCAGAGGTCAGTATCAAATTAGTTTGAAATTATTATTTGCAGCACAAATAAGGTTTTTTAGGATTTTTAAAAATCCCTAAAACTGTCAGAAAAGGATAAGGCCTAAGATTTCTATGTGAGTGGCTAAATCTTTTTGTTTTTATAATTATAATGCATAAACTATGAAATTATACAAAATGTATAAAAAAGTACAACAGTTATTGTTTTCCAATGTTTTTTATTTATTTAATTTATTTTTTGGGATTTACATAAAAACAAATTAGCCTACTGCAATCATTCTAAACAGCTTGAATAAAACCTGTTAATATTTATTATAGACCACTGTAACTGTGTATAATCTAAGAAACAAGTTTATTATGAAAATAAAAGTGTACACCAGATAAATTGGACGATAAAGAAATTGCTAACAATAGTATAATAGAGCATGTTTTAGGTTTTTAGGCGTTTAGATGCAGAAATGGACAAATCAAATGTAAAATAAAATGTAATTGATTTAATTAAATATAGATTAATTCTTGTTAGAGCAAAATAATAAATAAATACGTACACACATTAAAGCCGCCAAGATGAATGAGTTTCCTTTTTTATATGTAGATTAAAATTGAAGACAGAAGCAGCTGGTATATGCGGTCACTTAATATTCAAATCCAGTAGATCCACTTCAGATTTATTTCTCAACAGTTTATGTCTACGTGGCTGTTTTCGTTTATATTCGCCAAGCTATTATGTATTTTGAAATAATCTTGTCCGTGATGTGTTAGTTCTTACGACGAAAGGCAGAATCCTGCAGCTCGAGAGATATATGTTATTCTGCCAGTCGCGCTTTCAAATAGTCTTGCACACTTAAACGGGTCACAAACACCTGCATTTAGGACGTGTTGTGTTATAATGGGTGTATTGTGTGCATTTATGACAATATTTTATTTGAAAAAGCTCTTAAACAAGAATAAATTCGTTTGTTTTGAACTTGTGACACTGTGCGCGCTGATCGGAGGCAGTGATTTCAGATAGGCAGCCGCGAATATTTCATTTTCACACAAACAGTTCAAAAACATCTGAATGTAGCTCCTGGTGTGTTCTAATTGGTGAATTGTGTAATATCGCTTTAATATTTTAATTTTAAAAGCTATAAAACAAGAATAAACTCGTTTTTTCTGAGCTCCTCATTCCACACGCTCCTGCTCAGAGCGTGATTCATCTCTCGTGTTTCTCACGTATCACTGACCACACATCAATTATTAATGAGCCCTGACCTGGTAATAATCATATATGTTGGTTTAGCTTGTCAGTGTGAATTAAATCTAAGTATTTATTTGTATTTTAACCGATTTAAAAATGAAACTAAAAGAGAGTCTCCTCCCTTTCAGTCGAATTTCCCTTTCAGGAATTGCACCTGTAGGGGCGCATTTTCTCTCAGACAATGGAAGTCTAAGCACACACACTCAAACAGATGGACAGAGTGAGATGAGATGTCTGACAGTTTTTTAATTTTCTGTTATCCATACAGTGTTGTAAAGTCGTGAAACTATCCATATTTACTCAGAATGACTTTTTTTCTGTATGAAAAAAGGTTTTGAAGTGTTTGGAATTTAAAAATGCAGGACAATTAATAATTCCATTTTTACTGTCATTTAAAAAAATCTCCACGACAAAACCGTTCAAGCTATCCAAAATCCTTTGGCAATTTAAGTTGTTTAAAATGTTTTGGCATCATGTAGACAAAGTTTGGTGTGTATAGTGTTACTCTCCTCTGAGCAGTATGCATTAATTCACAGCTAAATGTAAAAAAAAATCCACATTCAAATCAAAATAGCTGACTTCCTGTTGATCGTAGCTGATGACTGTGAATTAGAAAGTTGTCCGTCTTGATAAGAACAATTTTTGTACCGAGTTTGGTATCTGTAGCTAAAACTAACCCTCCCACTTTTGACAAAAGGTGGCGCTATAGAGTGCCTCTTCCACGCCCTCTTATGAACTTTTGCCAGTGTCTAGTTATCATAAATACTGATATGTGTTCTGAATTTCATGAAATTCTAAGTATGTTATATGCCTTAAAATCACCTGAGAAGTATTCAAGTTTGACATGTTGCCACGGCAACAATATTTTTAGATATCAATATCCCCCTAGCAGATTAATATAGGCTGTGTTTTAACATTATTCTGATGAAGTTTGAAGCAAATCGAGTAAAAATAAGATGCTGAATACAAAGCATTTTGAAAATGACACACTTCCTGCTGCCAGTTGGTGGCGCTATAACTTTGACTCCTAATAGTCACATATATGCGATCGACATCATACAAAGAATAATCTGATGAAGTTTGATTAAAATCAGGAAATGTATGTGGATGGTATTAGACACTTCCTGTTTCTCATTTCTCGCCATAATTTCAACGCCTCGCCACGAGCAAACCGTTTGAGATATCAAAAATCCCCTGGCAATTTTTCATCCCCAGTGTCTTGAGATCATGTTGACCGAGTTTGGCGGCAATTGAGTAAAAAACCTATGACAAGTATTTCAAATTCCAGAGCATGCGCTTTTTACATAACTCTAAATAGCTGACTTCCTGTTGGGCGGAGCCTATGACATGCAATATGCAAGTTGTTCGGCACGATGAGATCTATATGTGTACTGAGTTTCATATTAATACGTGCAAGTATGTGTGAGCTATACATCAACATTTATGACTGTGTTCCAGGGGGCGCTGTAGAGCCCCTGTGCCATGCCCGTGTCCCAGCCTCTGCAGGCTCCTAAAGGCCACAGATTCCAAATTGTGCGCAAACTTTCAAGAGTTTTTGAGTATGTTAAGGACCCCAAAAGCCCCCACAACTTTGACGACAAATATGAATAATAAACCCCAAATAGCCAACTTCCTGTTGGGCGGAGCCTATGATATGCAATACGAAAGTTGTTTGTATTGATGAGTTCTATATGTGTACCGAGTTTCGTACGTCTACGTGCAAGTATGTATGATATATGGCCCTCCATATTCCAGGGGGCGCTGTAGAGCCCCTGTGCCACGCCCGTGTATCAGTCTCTGCCCGGCCCTAATGGCCGCAGGTTCCAATGTGTGTGCCAATTTTCAAGACTTTTTAAGCATGTTAAGGGCCCCAAAAGCCCCCGAAACCTTGAAGAAAAATAATAATAATAAATAATAATAATAATAATAATAATAATAACAAATAATCCTAAGGAAAACAATAGGGCTCTCGCCCTCCAGGCTTGAGCCCTAATAATAAACAAAGCAGATACAAGAGGGTCCTCGCACCTCGGTGCTCGGGCCCTAAAAACAAAGCAGATACAAGAGGGTCCTCGCACCTCGGTGCTCGGGCCCTAAATATAGCTGCAAGCAGCGATGGCGGGCTCAAGCCGTCAGTGCAACGCCACCCCGGTGGCATCGGGAAAACTGTGCCCAGCGGGCATAAGCATTTACAGTAACCCTCTGGCAATCAAGTTTTAAGGGATATGGCAGTTAAAGGGTTAATCCGACCCATCTAGACTTTGAAATCAGATACACAGAACAATATATATAACTTTAGTAACACTTTATTTTAATATATATATAAAATTTATAAGGTGTGCATTGTAGCTGACACCTAAATTAACACATTAAAATTGTTTTATGACTGCAAGTCTTTCTCATCAAATGCTATTGAGCTTCAAATTTGCTTTTGAGTCCATGTGAAAAAGTAGCATAATTTACATATGACTTACAATTTGTTTTAATAAACATTAAACATTCAATTTAATTGTGCATTATAGCTGTCACGTAGATGAACAATTACAGTTGTTTTTATGACTGTAAGTCATTATCTTCAAATGCTACTGATGTTAGAAAAGTGTATAACAATATCACATGTAACTTTAGAGACGGTCCCTAAATTTGAGACTCTCGAATGTCCAATGTCAAGCCAAATTTATGGCTGTTTTTTTTTTTTACTTTCTTTTTTCTTTTCTTTGTGCCTAATTGCTTATGTCCTTTACCCGGGCTGATGTCCATCCAAAATTCAAAAATTCAGCCGCAAACATGAGGTGCGAGTGATCGCGAGCGCGGATGGGAGAATGGTGGATGTTTTTTTTTTTTTAGCAACTGGGATGGTGTCCCCTCTGGAAGTCGGTGCCCTATGAAGACTGCATACTCTGCATATAGGGAGTCGGGGTACTATCTGGAAGATATATTCCTCAAACCGTCGTACAAGAGGAGGGGATGCTAGTCCTTCAAGAATCACTCAAAATATTCTGTTCATAAAGCCAATATATAAATAAATTCTTAATATATAGTATTCCACAATACATCATGCTATTCTAATTAAGTCCTTTTTTGGGATCTTTTACATCTCTCAGAACCTGACACATTGTTATTCTGAGAGTCAAGGAAAGTTGCAGTTCTGAAAAATGGTGGCACTCTAGACTAAATTCTCCATTATAGTGTCACACCTAATTCTTCACTTTAATTATTTTGCAGTTTAGGTGTTTCTGTTCTTCTCCACCTGTTTTTTTTCTTTCTGACCCTTCTGACCCAGTAAGCATTTTGCTGTCCAGTGGTCATGTCTTTACTTTGTGATTACTGTAGTGATCTAATTTTGAATATTTCTCATGAGGATCTAATAATTTTGGTTTTTTTTCAGTCTGAGTGAAATGTCTTTTTTTGGCTCATTTTATCAGTAAAGGAAAAGTGCCTTTATAGTTATTTTTTTCTCTTCCAGTCTTCATGGTCAACTACGTGTATATCACACTCGTTGCCTTCTCTAGTGCAGCTGAACCAATTCACATACCATTCGTCAATATTAGTGATATCACTAATCCCGGAAAAATGCTTGTTGTAGTCCAAACAATTTTTTTGTTGTAGTTTTTAAAAAGTGATTTTTGTATAATTGCGCATGTTTATATTTCATATAGTTGTCCGTCTTGATAAGAACAATTTATGTACCAAGTTTGGTGTCTGTAGCTAAAACTAATCCCCCCACTTTTGACAAAAGGTGGCGCTATAGAGTGCCTCTTCCACGCCCTTTTAAAAGCTTTTGCCATGGTCTAGCTATCTTTAATACTGATCTGTTTCGAGTTTCATGTAAATCTGAGCTAGTTATCTGCCTAAAAATCACCAGAACAGAACATTCAAGTTTGACACGTTGCCATAGCAACACTATATTAGACTATTATATTTTGTCATTATTCTGATGAAGTTTGAAGCAAATCAAGTAAAAATAAGATGCTGAATTCAAAGCGTTTTGAAAATGATTCACTTCCTGCTGCCAGTTGGTGGCGCTATAACTTTGACTCCTAATAGTCACATATATATGATCGGTATCATACAATGAACAAACCAATTAAGTTTGATCAAATTCAGGAAATGTATGTGGATGTTATTAGACATTTCCTGTTTCTCATTTCTCGCCATAATTTCAACGCCTCGCCACGGGCAAACCGTTCGAGATATCAAAAATCTCTTCGCAATTTAGCATCCCCAATGTCTTGAGATCGTGTTCACCGAGTTTGGTGGTGAACGGGTGGAGTTCCTCAGAGGAGTATATCAAATTCCAGAGCATGTGTTTTTCATAAAACCCTAAATAGCCAACTTCCTGTTGGGCGGAGCTTATGACATGCAGTGTGAAAGTTGTTTGGTTTGATGAGTTATATATATGTACCAAGTTTCATATGTATACGTGCAAGTATGCATGATATATGGCCCTCAATACTACAGGGGGCGCTGTAGAGCCTCTGTGCCACGCCCGTGTATCAGACTCTGCCCGGCCCTAATGGCCGCAGGTTCCAAGGTGTGTGGCAATTTTCAAGAGTTTTTGAGCATGTTAAGGGCCCCAAAAGCCCCCGAAACCTTGAAGAAAAATAATAATAATAATAATAATAACAAATAATCCTAAGGAAAACAATAGGGCTCTCGCCCTCCAGGCTTGAGCCCTAATTAAAGCTGCAAGCAGCGATGAACGGGCCCTCGCACCCGGGCTCACCGCCATCGTGTGGCTTTAGTAAAAAGGTGAACGTTGAGAAATATGCATTTAAACTCATAAATATAAGTGCAATATGTCAAAGTTTATTCCATATGTGTGCCAATCTTCCTGTTGCCAGCAGGTGGCGCTATCGTTATAATGGAATATTGGCCTTCAGATGTGTTCAAGCCAGGACCCTTATCACACATGTGAAGTTTGGGCAAGATCGGACATTTTATGCCTGAGTTATAACATCTTTTATTCCCATGGCGAGACATCGAACTTCGTCATGGCGACATGGACATGCCTTTTAACAAAAATTCAAGATCTTCACAACTAAACATCACACAGGTCTTTAGAATAGACTGACCACAAAAAAGACATTGATGTCATACAATTTCTAGGAGTAGTTTGTCACAGTGTAAAATATGCCACTTCCAGTTGCCAATAGGTGGCGCTATGACTATAACTGAATATTGGCATGTAGATCTGTTCAGGTGAAGAGTCTTAACAAAAATGTGAAGTTTGGGGCGGATTGGACATTGTATGTCTGAGTTATAGCACCATCATTTTTCACGGCGAATCATTGAAATTTGTCAGGCCGCCATGGACACGCCCTTTAACGAAACCTCAATTCCTTCGCAATTTAACATGGCAAAGGGCTTTAGATTACACTGACCAAAGTTTGGTGTTGATCTGAATAAATCTCTAGGAGGAGTTCGTTAAAATACAACCCCTGAAAATGACAAAAACAACACCAATTTTGCAGGGAAAATTAAAAATAACCGACTTCCTGTTGGGATTCGGATTTCGTACCAAGAGACTTTTTTGTAGCTATTGGTGTGTTACATATGTTTACCGATTTTCGTACATGTATATGACATGTAGCTCGAGGCACACTCCATTAAAAATGTATAGGTGGCGCTATCGAGCCATTTTGCCACACCCAATGGAATATTAGCCTCCAGATGTGTTCAGGTCAGTACTCTTATCAAACATTTGAAGTCTGGGCAAGATCTGATATTTTATGACTGAGTTACAGCAACTTCTACTCCCATGGCGAGACATCGAACTTTGACATGGCGCCATGGACACGCCCTTTAACGAAAACTCAAGATCTTCTCAATTTAACATCGTACAGGCCTTTAGATTAGACTGACGACAAAAAAGACATTGATGTCAAAAATTTCTAGGAGTAGTTTGTCGCAGCGTAAAATATGTCACTTCCTGTTGCCAATAGGTGGCGCTATGACTATAACTGAATATTGTCGTGTCAAACTGTTCAGGAAAGGAGTCTCATCCAACATGTGAAGTTTGGGGCAGATTGGTCATTGTATGTCTGAGTTATAGCAACTTCCTGTTTCATGGCGAATCATCGAAATTCGCCAGGCCGCCACACACAGGCCCTTCAACGAAAACTCAAAAGCTTCGCAATTTAACATCGCAAAGGCCTTCAGATTAGGCATACCAAATTTGGTGTTGATCTGAAAGAATCTCTAGAAGGAGTTCGTTAAAATACAACGCATGGAAATGACAAAAATGACACAAAATTTGCTCATAATATTAGAAATAACCGACTTCCTGTTGGGTTTCGGATTTTGCTCCAAGAGACTTTTTTGTAGGTATTGGAGAGTTACATGTGTATACCGATTTTCATACATGTACATGAAACGTAGCTCGAGGCACACACCGTTGAACGTGTATAGGTGGCGCTGTTGAGCCATTTTGGCACACCCACTTCTGAAACCCATATCAGACGTAAACTTTCGCCAGTTCTGAGGTGTGTGCAAAGTTTCATGACTTTTCGAGCATGTTTAGGCCCTCAAAAATGTGATTCATCTTAGAGAAGAAGAATAATAATAATAATAATAATTAAAGCTGCAAGCAGCGATGAACGGGCCCTCGCACCCGGGCTCACCGCCATCGTGTGGCTTTAGTAAAAAGGTGAACGTTGAGAAATATGCATTTAAACTCATAAACATAAGTGCAATATATCAAAGTTTATTCCATAAGTGTGCCAATCTTCCTGTTGCCAGCAGGTGGCGCTATCGTTATAATGGAATATTGGCCTTCAGATGTGTTCAAGCCAGGACCCTTATCACACATGTGAAGTTTGGGCAAGATCGGACATTTTATGCCTGAGTTATAACATCTTTTATTCCCATGGCGAGACATCGAACTTCGTCATGGCGCCATGGACACACCTTTTAACAAAAACTCAAGATCTTCACAACTAAACATCACACAGGTCTTTAGATTAGACTGACCACAAAAAAGACATTAATGTCATAAAATTTCTAGGAGTAGTTTGTCACAGTGTAAAATATGTCACTTCCTGTTGCCAATAGGTGGCGCTATGACTATAACTGAATATTGGCATGTAGATCTGTTCAGGTCAAGAGTCTTATCAAACATGTGAAGTTTGGGGCAGATTGGACATTGTATGTCTGAGTTATGGCACCATCATTTTTCATGGCGAATCATCGAAATTTGTCAGGCCGCCATGGACACGCCCTTTAACGAAACCTCAATTCCTTCGCAATTTAACATCGCAAAGGGCTTTAGATTACACTGACCAAGTTTGGTGTTGATCTGAATAAATCTCTAGGAGGAGTTCGTTAAAATACAACCCCTGAAAATGACAAAAACAACACCAATTTTGCAGGGAAAATTAAAAATAACCGACTTCCTGTTGGGATTCGGATTTCGTACCAAGAGACTTTTTTGTAGCTATTGGTGTGTTACATATGTTTACCGATTTTCGTACATGTACATGACATGTAGCTCGAGGCGCACTCCATTGAAAAGGTATAGGTGGCGCTATCGAGCCATTTTGCCACACCCAATGGAATATTAGCCTCCAGATGTGTGCAGGTCAGTACTCTTATCACACATGTGAAGTTTGGGCAAGATCTGATATTTTATGCCTGAGTTACAACAACTTCTACTCCCATGGCGAGACATCGAACTTTGACATGACGCCATGGACACGCCCTTTAACGAAAACTCAAGATCTTCACAATTTAACATCGTACAGGCCTTTAGATTAGACTGAACACAAAAAAGACATTGATGTCATAAAATTTCTAGGAGTAGTTCTTCGCAGCGTAAAATATGACACTTCCTGTTGCCAATAGGTGGCGCTATGAATATAACTAAATATGGGCATGTCAATCTATTCAGTTTCAGAGTCTTATCAACCATGTGAAGTTTGGGGCAGTTTGGACATTGTATGTCTGAGTTATAGCAACTTCATTTTTCATGGCGAATCATCGAAATTCGCCAGGCCGCCACTGACACGCCCTTCGACGAAAACTCAAAATCTTCGCAATTTAACATCGCAAAGGCCTTTAGATTAGGCATACCAAACTTGGTGTTGATCTGAATAAGTCTGTAGGAGGAGTTCGTTAAAATACAACGCATGGAAATGGCAAAAATGACACAAAATTTGCTCATAATATTAAAAATAACCAACTTCCTGTTGGGTTTAGAATTTTGTTCTAAGAGACTTTTTTGTAGGTGCTGGAGAGTTACACATGTGTACCGATTTTCATACATGTACGTGAAACATAGCTCGAGGCGCACACCGTTGAACGTGTATAGGTGGCGCTGTCGAGCCATTTTGCCACACCCACTTCTGAAACCCATATCAGATGTAAATTTTCGCCAGTTCTGAGGTGTGTGCAAAGTTTCATGACTTTTTGAGTATGTTTAGGCCTTCAAAAATGCGATTCATTTTGGAGAAGTATAATAATAATAATAATAATTAAAGCTGCAAGCAGCGATGAACGGGCCCTCGCACCCGGGCTCACCGGCAGTAAGTGGCTTTAGTAGATATGTGAACGGTGAGAAATATGCATTTAAACTCAGAAATATAAGTGGAATATGTCAAAGTTTATTCCATATATCTGCCAATTTTCCTGTTGTAAGCAGGTGGCACTGTCATTATAATGGAATATTGGCCTTCAGATGTGTTCAGGCCAGGACTCTTATCGAACATGTGAAGTTTAGGGAAGATTGAACATTTAATGCCTGAGTTACAACAACTTCTCTTCCGATGGCGAGACATCAAATTTTGTCATGGCGCCATGGACACACCCTTTAACAAAATCTCAAGATCTCCACAATTTAACATTGCAAAGAACTTTAGATTAGACTGACCAAAATAAATTTTTTTATGTCATAAAATTTCTTGGAGTAGTTATTTGCAGTGTAAAACATTGACACTTCCTGCTGCCAGCAGGTGGCGCTATGGCTATGACTGAATATGGGCATGTAGATCTGTTAAGGGCAGAAGTCTTATCTAACATGTGAAGTTTGAGGCAGATTGGACATTGTATGTCTGAGTTACAGCAGCTTCCTTTTTCATGGCGAAACATCGAAATTTGTCAGGCCGCCATGGACACGCCCTTTAACGAAACCTCAAGCTCTTCGCAATTAAACATCGCAAAGGGCTTAAGATTACACTGACCAAGTTTGGTGTTTATCTGAATAAATCTCTAGGAGGAGTTCGTTAAAGTACAACCCCTGAAAATGGCAAAAACTATGCCAATTTTGCAGAGAAAATTCTAAATAACCGACTTCCTGTTGGGATTCGGATTTCGTACCAAGAGACTTTTTGTAGGTATTGGTGTGTTACATTTGTGTACCGATTTTTGTACATGTACGTGAAACATAGCTCGAGGCGCACTCCATTGAAAGTGCATATGCACTCCGTTGAAAGTGTATAGGTGGCGCTATCGAGCCATTTTGCCACACCCAATGGAATATTTGCCTTCATATCTGTTCAGGCCAGGACCCTTATCACACATGTGAAGTTTGGGGAAGATCGGACATTTTATGCCTGAGTTATAACATCTTTTATTCCCATGGCGAGACATCGAACTTCGTCGCGGCGCCATGGACACGCCTTTTAACATAATCTCAAGATCTTCACAACTAAACATCACACAGGTCTTTAGATTAGACTGACCACAAAAAAGACATTGATGTCATAACATTTCTGGAAATAGTTTGTCGCAGTGTAAAATATGTCACTTCCTGTTGCCAATGGGTGGCGCTATGACTATAACTGAATATTGGCATGTAGATTTGTTCAGGTCAAGAGTCTTATCCAACATGTGTAGTTTGGGGCAGATTGGACATTGTATGTCTGAGTTACAGCAACTTCCTTTTTATGGCGAAACATCGAAATTTGTCAGGCCGCCATGGACATGCCCTTTAACGAAACCTCAAGTCCTTCGCAATTTAACATCGCAAATGGCTTTAGATTACACTGACCAAGTTTGGTGTTGATCTGAATAAATCTCTAGGAGGAGTTTGTTAAAGTACAACCCCTGAAAATGGCAAAAACAGCACCAATTTTGCAGGGAAAATTCAAAATAACAGACTTCCTGTTGGGATCCGGATTTCGTACCAAGAGACATTTTTGTAAGTATTGGAGTGTTACATGTGTGTACCAATTTTTGTACATGTACGTGAAACATAGCTCGAGGCGCACTCCGTTGAAAGTGTATAGGTGGCGCTATAGAGCCATTCTGCCACACCCGGTGGAATATTGGCCTGCAGATCTGTTCAGGCCAGGACTCTTATCACACATGTGAAGTTTGGGGAACATCGGACATTTTATGCCTGAGTTATAACATCTTTTATTCCCATGGCGAGACATCGAACTTCGTTGCGGCGCCATGAACAAGCCTTTTAACGAAAACTCAAGATCTTCACAACTGAACATCGCACAGGCCTTTAGATTAGACTGACCACAAAAAAGACATTGATGTCATAAAATTTCTATGAGTAGTTTGTCGCAGCGTAAAATATGTCACTTCCTGTTGCCAATAGGTGGCGCTATGACTATAACTGAATATGGGCATGTCAATCTGTTCAGGTTCGGAGTCTCATCAAACATGTGAAGTTTGGGGCAGATTGGACATTGTATGTGTGAGTTATAGCAACTTCATTTTTCATGGCGAATCATCGAAATTCGCCAGGCCGCCACGGACACGCCCTTCAACGAAAACTCAAGATCTTCGCAATTTAACATCGCAAAGGCCTTTAGATTAGGCATACCACATTTGGTGTTGATTTGAAGAACTCTCTAGGAGGAGTTCGTTAAAATACAACACATGGAAATGACCAAAATTACACAAAATATGCTCATAATATTAAAAATAACCGACTTCCTGTTGGGTTTAGAATTTCGCTCCAAGAGTCTTTTTTGTAGCTATTGGTGTGTTACATATGTGTGCCAATTTTCGTGCATGTACGTGAAACATAGCTGGAAGGCTGTTGATTTTCTTGGTATAGGTGGCGCTGTCGAGCCATTTTGCCACACCCTCTTCTGAATCCTATATCAGACGAAAATTTTCACCAGGTTTGACGCGTGTGCAAAGTTTCATGACTTTTTGAGCATGTTAAAGCCCTCAAAAATGCGATTCATTCGGGAGAAGAAGAAGAAGAAGAATAATAATAATAATAAACAAAGCAGATACAAGAGGGTCCTCGCACCTCGGTGCTCGGGCCCTAATAATAAACGGAGCAATTCCAAGAGGGTCCTCACACCATCGGTGCTCGGGCCCTAATTAAAGCTGCAAGCAGCGATGAACGGGCCCTCGCACCCGGGCTCACCGCCATCGTGTGGCTTTAGTAAAAAGGTGAACGTTGAGAAATATGCATTTAATGTCCTAAATATAAGTGGAATATATCAAAGTATATCCCATATATGTGCCAATCTTACCGTTGCCAGCAGGTGGCGCTATCATTATAATGGAATATTGGCCTTCAGATGTGTTCAGGCCAGGACTCTTATCAAACATGTGAAGTTTGGGGAAGATTGAACATTTTATGCTTGAGTTAAAACAACTTCTCTTGCTGTGGCAAGACATCAAATTTTGTCATGGCGCCATGGAAACGCCCTTCAACAAAAACTCAAGATCTCCACAAGTTAACATTGCACAGGCCTTTAGATTAGACTGACCACCAAATATATGTTAATCTAAAAAAAATTATAGGAGTAGTTTGTCACAGCGTAAAACATGTCACTTCCTGTTGCCAATAGGTGGCGCTATGACTATAACTGAATGTGGGATTGTAGATCTGTTAAGGGCAGAAGTTTAATCTAACATGTGAAGTTTGGGGCAGATTGGACATTGTATGTCTGAGTTACAGCAACTTCCTTTTTCATGGCGAAACATCGAAATTTGTCAGGCCGCCATGGACACGCCCTTTAACGAAATCTAAAGACCTCCGCAATTTAACATCGCAAAGGGCTTAAGATTACACTGAACAGGTTTGGTGTTGATCTGAATAAATCTCTAGGAGGAGTTTGTTAAAGTACAACCCCTGAAAATGGCAAAAACAACACCAATTTTGCAGAGAAAATTCTAAATAATCGACTTCCTGTTGGGATTCGAATTTCGTACCAAGAGACTTTTTTGTAGGTATTGGTGTGTTACATGTGTGTACCAATTTTTGTACATGTACGTGAAACATAGCTCGAGGCACACTCTGTTGAAAGTGTATATGTGGCGCTATCGAGCCATTTTGCCACACCTGATGGAATTTTGGCCTTCAGATGTGTTCAGGCCAGGACTCTTATCACACATGTGCAGTTTGGGGAAGATCGGACATTTTATGCCTGAGTTATAACATCTTTTATTCCCATGGCGAGACATCGAACTTCGTGACGGCGCCATGGACACGCCTTTTAACGAAAACTCAAGATCTTTACAACTTAACATCTCACAGGCCTTTAGATTAGACTGACCACAAAAAATACACTGATGTCATAAAATTTCTAGGAGTAGTTCATCGCAGTGTAAAATATGTCACTTCCTGTTGCCAATAGGTGGCGCTATGACTATAACTGAATATGGGCATGTCAATCTGTTCAGGTCAGGAGTCTCATCAAACATGTGAAGTTTGGGGCAGATTGGTCATTGTATGTCTGAGTTATAGCAACTTCCTGTTTCATGGCGAATCATCGAAATTCGCCAGGCTGCCACGGACACGCCCATTAACGAAAACTCAAAAGCTTCGCAATTTAACATCGCAAAGGCCTTCAGATTAGGCATACCAAATTTGGTGTTGATCTGAAAGAATCTCTAGGAGGAGTTCGTTAAAATACAACGCATGGAAATGACAAAAATGACACAAAATTTGCTCATAATATTAGTAATAACCGACTTCCTGTTGGGTTTCGGATTTTGCTCCAAGAGACTTTTTTGTAGGTATTGGAGAGTTACATGAGTATACCGATTTTCATACATGTACATGAAACGTAGCTCGAGGCGCACACCGTTGAACGTGTATAGGTGGCGCTGTTGAGCCATTTTGCCACACCCACTTCTGAAACCCATATCAGACGTAAATTTTCGCCAGTTCTGAGGTGTGTGCAAAGTTTCATGACTTTTCGAGCATGTTTAGGCCCTCAAAAATGCGATTCATTTTGGAGAATAATAATAATAATAATAATAATAATAATAATAATAATAATAATTAAAGCTGCAAGCAGCGATGAACGGGCCCTCGCACCCGGGCTCACCGGCAGCGAGTGGCTTTAGTTAATAGGTGAACGGTGAGAAATATGCATTTAAACTCATAAATATAAGTAGAATATATCAATGTTTATTCCATATATGTGCCAATCTTCCTGTTGCCAGCAGGTGGCGCTATCATTATAGTGGAATATTGGCCTTCAGATGTGTTCAGGGCATGACTTTTGTCGAACATGTGAGGTTTGGGGAGGATTGGACATTTTATGCCTGAGTTACAACAACATCCTATTTCATGGCGAAACATCAAAATTTGTCAGGCCGCCATGGACACGCCCTTTAACGAAACCTCAAGATCTTCGCAATTTAAGATCGCAAAAGGCTTTAGATTACACTGACCAAGTTTGGTGTTGATCTGAATAAATCTCTAGGAGGAGTTCGTTAAAGTCCAACCCCTGAAAATGGCCAAAACAACACTAATTTTGCAGGGAAAATTCGAAATAACTGACTTCCTGTTGAGATTCGGATTTCGTACCAAGAGACTTTTTCGTAGATATTGGTGTGTTACATGTGTGTACCGATTTTTGTACATGTACGTGAAACATAGCTCGAGGCGCACTCCGTTTAAAGTGTATACGCACTCCGTTGATAGTATATAGGTGGCGCTATCGAGCCATTTTGCCACACTCGATGGAATATTGGCCTTCAGATCTGTTTAGGCCAGGACCCTTATCACACAAGTGAAGTTTGGGCAAGATCGGACATTTTATGCCTGAGTTATAACATCTTTTATTCCCATGGCGAGACATCGAACTTCATCACGGCGCCATGCACACACCTTTTAACAAAAACTCAAGATCTTCACAACTAAACATCACACAGGTCTTTAGATTAGACTGACCACAAAAAAGACATTGATGTCATAAAATTTCTAGGAGTAGTTTGTCGCAGTGTAAAATATGTAACTTCCTGTTGCCAATAGGTGGCCCTATGACTATAACTGAATATTGGCATGTAGATCTGTTCAGGTCAAGAGTCTTATCCAACATGTGAAGTTTGGGGCAGATTGGACATTGTATGTCTGAGTTGCAGCAACTTCCATTTTCATGGCGAAACATCGAAATTTGTCAGGCCGCCATGGACCCGCCCTTTAACGAAACCTCAAGTCCTACGCAATTTATTATCGCAAAGGGCTTTAGATTACACTGACCAAGTTTGGTGTTGATATGAATAAATCTCTAGGAGGAGTTCGTTAAAGTACAACCCCTGAAAATGGCAAAAACAACACCAATTTTGAAGGGAAAATTCAAAATAACCGACTTCCTGTTGGGATCCGGATTTCGTACCAAGAGACTTTTTTGTAGGTATTGGAGTGTTACATGTGTGTACCAATTTTTGTACATGTACGTGAAACATAGCTCGAGGCGCACTCCGTTGAAAGTGTATAGGTGGCGCTATAGAGCCATTCTGCCACACCCGGTGGAATATTGGCCTGCAGATCTGTTCAGGCCAGGACTCTTATCACACATGTGAAGTTTGGGGAAGATCGGACATTTTATGCCTGAGTTATAACATCTTTTATTCCCATGGCGAGACATCGAACTTCGTCGCGGCGCCATGAACAAGCCTTTTAACGAAAACTCAAGATCTTCACAACTGAACATTGCACAGGCCTTTAGATTAGACTGACCACAAAAAAGACATTGATGTCATAAAATTTCTAGGAGTAGTTCGTCGCAGCGTAAAATATGTCACTTCCTGTTGCCAATAGGTGGCGCTATGACTATAACTGAATATGGGCATGTCAATCTGTTCAGCTTCGGAGTCTTATCCAACATGTGAAGTTTGGGGCAGATTGGACATTGTATGTCTGAGTTGCAGCAACTTCCATTTTCATGGCGAAACATCGAAATTTGTCAGGCCGCCATGGACCCGCCCTTTAACGAAACCTCAAGTCCTACGCAATTTATTATCGCAAAGGGCTTTAGATTACACTGACCAAGTTTGGTGTTGATCTGAATAAATCTCTAGGAGGAGTTCGTTAAAGTACAACCCCTGAAAATGGCAAAAACAACACCAATTTTGAAGGGAAAATTCAAAATAACCGACTTCCTGTTGGGATCCGGATTTTGTACCAAGAGACTTTTTTGTAGGTATTGGAGTGTTACATGTGTGTACCAATTTTTGTACATGTACGTGAAACATAGCTCGAGGCGCACTCCGTTGAAAGTGTATAGGTGGCGCTATAGAGCCATTCTGCCACACCCGGTGGAATATTGGCCTGCAGATCTGTTCAGGCCAGGACTCTTATCACACATGTGAAGTTTGGGGAAGATCGGACATTTTATGCCTGAGTTATAACATCTTTTATTCCCATGGCGAGACATCGAACTTCGTCGCGGCGCCATGAACAAGCCTTTTAACGAAAACTCAAGATCTTCACAACTGAACATTGCACAGGCCTTTAGATTAGACTGACCACAAAAAAGACATTGATGTCAAAAAATTTCTAGGAGTAGTTCGTCGCAGCGTAAAATATGTCACTTCCTGTTGCCAATAGGTGGCGCTATGACTATAACTGAATATGGGCATGTCAATCTGTTCAGCTTCGGAGTCTCATCAAACATGTGAAGTTTGGGGCAGATTGGTCATTGTATGTGTGAGTTATAGCAACTTCATTTTTCATGGCGAATCATCGAAATTCGCCAGGCCGCCACGGACACGCCCTTCAACGAAAACTCAAGATCTTCGCAATTTAACATCGCAAAGGCCTTTAGATTAGGCATACCAAATTTGGTGTTGATTTGAAGAAATCTCTAGGAGGAGTTCGTTAAAATACAACATATGGAAATGACCAAAATTACACAAAATATGCTCATAATATTAAAAATAACCGACTTCCTGTTGGGTTTAGAATTTCGCTCCAAGAGTCTTTTTTGTAGGTATTGGTGTGTTACATATGTGTGCCAATTTTCGTGCATGTACGTGAAACATAGCTGGAAGGCTTTTGATTTTCTTGGTATAGGTGGCGCTGTCGAGCCATTTTGCCACACCCTCTTCTGAATCCTATATCAGACGAAAATTTTCACCAGGTTTGACGCGTGTGCCAAGTTTCATGACTTTTTGAGCATGTTAAAGCCCTCAAAAATGCGATTCATTCGGGAGAAGAAGAAGAAGAAGAAGAAGAAGAAGAAATATAGCTGCAAGCAGCGATGGCGGGCTCAAGCCACCAATGCCATCGCCACCCCGGTGGCATCAGGTAAACTGTGCCCAGCGGGCACATGCATTCACAATATCCCTCTGGCAGTGAGGTTTTAAATGATATGGCAGTTAAAGGGTTAATCCGAATCATCTAGACTTTAAAATCACATTCACAGAACAATATATATTTATATATATATATATATATATATATATATATATATATATATATATATATATATATAACTTTAGTAACACTTTACAATAAGATTTCATTTATAAACATTATGTTAACATGAACAATATTTATATAGCATTCATTCATGTCAGTTAATATTCCAAATTAAACATTAAAACATTGTTTTATTGTGATTTTTTTCCAAGCACATTTTACCAATTCCAAACCATATCAATCTTAATAACTACCATTATTTTTTATTTAATCATTTATGAGTGCTATACAATAGTCCAGGAAAGCTGGAAGAGAAAAACAGGTCAAGAAGAACTGACAAAAAGAATTGCAAAATAATTAGGAATTAATGTGAAGATTAATTTTTAGTCAATTCTGCAAGACAGACTTTCAGGAAAGGAGGTGGAATAAAAATGAGCTCCTAAATCTTAATCCCGGATTCTGGAAGATATATTCCTCAAACCATCGGACAAGAGGAGGTGGTGCTGGTCCTTCACGAGTCACTCTAATCTGTTCATAAAGCCTATATATAAAGTCTTAATATATAGTATTTCACAATACTTCATAGTATTCTAATTAAATAATTTTTTGGAATCTTAGATCTCTCAGAACCTGGCACATTGTAATTCTGAGACTCCAGGAAAGTGGCAGTTCTGTAAAATGTTGGCGCTGGAGACTAAATGCTCCCTGATAGTTTCACACCTAATTCACTTAACACACACACAAACACACACACACACACACACATTAACCACAGTGACAGAGGGACAGAGTGACATCAGATGTATGATAGTTTTTTAATTTTCTATCATCCATATAATGTTGTATAGTCATGGAACTATGCATATTTCCTCAGAATGACTTGTCTGCTATGTGTACATTTTTTTGAAGTGTTTAGAAGCTGCACTTTAAAAAAATAAAAGACATTTACTGGTTACTTTTTTACTGTTATTTCAAAAAATCACCACGCAAAATCATTCAAGCTATCCAAAATTCATTCACACCTGTTCTGTAAGATAAATTCTTTAAACAGTGGTAAAAGAGGATGTGGTGCTGAACCTTCAAGAGTCACTCAAAACGTATCTGTCCATAAAGCTTATAAAGAATTATTCTTAATATACAGTTCACAATACTTCAGCTTGTTATTCTAATTAAGTGAGGGTCATTTTATCAGTAAAATACATAAAATACATATTATTTTTCTTTGAAAGATTTCTATAAATGATTTAAATCATACTTGTTTTACAATAATTATTTAAAAGTGATCCTATAGCTCCATCTGGTGGCCATTATTGGTACTAAGAATTGCAAGCTTGATTTATATGTTATGATAGTTTTAATTTTATGCTGGCTCTTGAAAATGATAAAGCTATGAAACTTACTGTGCTTCCTTCAAATGATGACTTCTACGTATATAAAAAATTATGAAGAGTTGGAATGAAAAATTTTAAAGATATAGTAAAATAACGATTGTATTTTTTTATGTTACTTTAATAAATCGCTATGGCCACACCATTTAAGCTATCCTAAACCCATTCGCAATTTAACATCAGTATATTAGCTTCATGTTAAAATGTTAAGTTAAGTTTGCTGTGAACTTGTGTCTTCTTGGAGGAGTATGAATTCATTTACAGGCTGATTTTATCATAAATCCACAATAAAATTTCTGAGTTCTGTATCAATCTGTGTTGTTGTTTGTTTTTTTTTAATTTTTTTATTTTTCATAGGAAGATAACTGACCCTTTACTCTCCTTTTTAATAAATGTGCTTATAACCCAAGAACAAGCTTTTTATAGCTGTATTTATAAACTGCTTACTACTGACTATTAATATTGGGACAAGGCTTTATAAAGCATGAACTGAATATTTACTGTTTGAGTTTGAAATTATTATTTGCAGCACAAATAAGGTTTTTTAGGATTTTTAAAAATCCCTAAAACTGTCAGAAAAGGATAAGGCCTATAAGATTTTATGTGAGTGGCTAAATTTATTTGTTTTTATAACTATAATGCATAAACTATGAAATTATACAAAATGTATAAAAATGTACAACAGTTATTCTTTTCCAATGTTTTTTATTTATTTATTTATTTAAATTTTTTTTATTTTATTTACATTTCAAAACATTTGCCTACTGCAATCATTCTAAATAGCTTGAATAAAACCTGTCAATATTTATTATAGACCACTGTAACTGTGTATAATCTAACAAACAAGTTTATTATGAAAATAAAAGTGTACACCAGATAAATTGGACGATAAAGAAATTGCTAACAATAGTATAATAGAGCATGTTTTAGGTTTTTAGGCGTTTAGATGCAGAAATGGACAAATCAAATGTAAAATAAAATGTAATTGATTTAATTAAATATAGATTAATTCTTGTTAGAGCAAAATAATAAATAAATAAATAAATAAATAAATACGTACACACATTAAAAAAAGCAGCCAAGATGTATGAGTTTCATTTTTTATATGGATCAAAATTGAAGACAGAAGCAGCTGGTATATGCGGTCACTTAATATTAAAATCCAGTAGATCCATTTCAGATTTATTTCTCAACAGTTTATGTTCACGTGGCTGTTTTCGTTTATAGTCGCCAAGCTATTATGTATTTTGAAATAATCTTGTCCGTGATGTGTTCGTTCGTACGACGAAAGGCAGAATCCTGCAGCTCGAGAGATATATGTTATTCTGCCAGTCGCGCTTTCAAATAGTCTTGCACACTTAAACGGGTCACAAACACCTGCATTTAGCTCTTGTAGTGTTACAATGGGTTTATTGTGTGCATTTGTGGTAATATTTTATTTAAAAAAGCTCTTAAACAAGAATAAATTCGTTTGTTTTGAGCTCGACACTGTACGCGCTGATCGGAGGCGGTGGTTTCAGATAGGCAGCCGCAAATAATTCATTTTCACACAAACAGTTCAAAAACATCTGAATTTAGCTCTTGGTGTGTTCTAATTGGTTGATTGTGTGATATCGCTGTAATAATTTATTTTTAAAAGCTTTAAAACAGGATTAAGTTTTTTCTGAGCTCTTTACTCCAGACGCTCGTGATCACAGCGGTGATTCATCTCTCCTATTTCTCACGTATCTCTGGCCAGAAATAATTTATCCATGAGCCCTGAACCGGTAATAATCAGATATGTTGGTTTAGCTTGTCAGTGTGAATTAAATCTAAGTATTTATTTGTATTTTTAACCGATTTAAAAGTGAAAGTAAAAGTCCGGTAATTGAACCTGTAGGGGCGCTATTTCTCTCAGACAATGGAAGTCTGAAGCACATATACTCAAACAGAGGGACAGAGTGAGATGAGATGTCTGACAGTTTTTTAATTTTCTGTTATCCATACAGTGTTGTAAAGTCGTGAATCTATCCATATTTACTCAGAATGACTTTTTTTCTGTACGAAAAAAGGTTTTGAAGTGTTTGGAATTTAAAAATGCAGGAAAATTAATAATTCCATTTTTACTGTCATTTAAAAAAATCACCACGACAAAACCGTTTAAGCTATCCAAAATCCATTGGCAATTTAAGTTGTTTAAAATGTTTTGGCATCATGTAGACAAAGTTTGGTGTGTATAGTGTTACTCTCCTCTGAGCAGTATGCATTAATTCACAGCTAAATGTAAAAAAAAATCCACATTCAAATCAAAATAGCTGACTTCCTGTTGATCGTAGCTGATGACTGTGAATTAGAAAGTTGTCCGTCTTGATAAGAACAATTTTTGTACCGAGTTTGGTGTCTGTAGCTAAAACTAACCCCGCCACTTTTGACAAAAGGTGGCGCTATAGAGTGCCTCTTCCACGCCCTCTTATGAACTTTTGCCAGTGTCTAGTTATCATAAATACTGATATGTGTTCTGAGTTTGATGAAATTCTAAGCATGTTATATGCCTCAAAATCACCTGAGAAGTATTCCAGTTTAACATGTTGCCACGGCAACAATATTTTTAGATATCAATATCCCCCCAGCAGATTTATATCGGCTGTGTTTTAACATTATTCTGATGAAGTTTGAAGCAAATCGAGTAAAAATAAGATGCTGAATTCAAATCATTTTGAAAATGACACACTTCCTGCTGCCAGTTGGTGGCGCTATAACTTTGACTCCTAATAGTCACATATATGCGATCGACATCATACAACGAATAATCTGATGAAGTTTGATTAAAATCACGAAATGTATGTGGATGGTATTAGACACTTCCTGTTTCTAATTTCTCGCCATAATTTCAACGCTTCGCCACGAGCAAACCGTTCGAGACATCAAAAATCCCCTGGCAATTTTTCATCCCCAGTGTCTTGAGATCATGTTGACCGAATTTGGTGGCAATCGGCAAAAAAACCTATGACAAGTATTTCAAATTCCAGAGCATGCGCTTTTTACATAACTCTAAATAGCTGACTTCCTGTTGGGCGGAGCCGAATGACATGCAATACGAAAGTTGTTCAGCACGATGAGATCTATATGTGTACTGAGTTTCATATTAATACGAGCAAGTATGTGTGAGCTATACATCAACATTTATGACTGTGTTCCAGGGGGCGCCATAGAGCCCCTGTGCCACGCCCGGGTCCCAGCCTCTGCAGGCTCCTAAAGGCCACAGATTCCAAAGTGTGCGCAAATTTTCAAGAGTTTTTGAGTATGTTAAGGACCCCAAAAGCCCCCACAACTTTGACGAAAAATATGAATACTAAACCCTAAATATCCAACTTCCTGTTGGGCGGAGCCTATGACATGCAGTACAAAAGTTGTTTGGTTTGATGAGATCTACATGTGTACCGAGTTTCGTGTGTCTACGTGCAAGTATGTATGATATATGGCCCTCAGTATTCCAGGGGGCGCTGTAGAGCCCCTGTGCCACGCCCGTGTATCAGTCTCTGCCCGGCCCTAATGGCCGCAGGTTCCAATGTGTGTGCCAATTTTCAAGACTTTTTAAGCATGTTAAGGGCCCCAAAAGCCCCCGAAACCTTGAAGAAAAATAATAATAATAACAAATATAGCTGCAAGCAGCGATGGCGGGCTCAAGCCACCAATGCCATCGCCACCCCGGTGGCATCAGGTAAACTGTGCCCAGCGGGCACATGCATTCACAATATCCCTCTGGCAGTGAGGTTTTAAAGGATATGGCAGTTAAAGGGTTAATCCGAATCATCTAGACTTTAAAATCACATTCACAGAACAATATATATATTATATATATATAATAACTTTAGTAACACTTTACAATAAGATTCCATTTATGAACATTATGTTATCATGAACAATATTTATATAGCATTCATTCATGTCAGTTAATACTCCAAACTTAAATATTAAAACATTGTTTTATTGTGATTTTTTTCCAAGCACATTTTACCAATTCCAAACCATAAATAAATCGCTATGGCCACACCATTTAAGGTATCCTAAACCCATTCGCAATTTAACATTTTCAGTATATTGGCTTCATGTTAAAAAAAAGTTTGGTGTGAACTACTTGTGTCTTCTTGGAGGAGTATGAATTAATTTACAGGCTGATTTTATCATAAATCCACAATAGAATTTCTGAGCTCTGTATCAATCTGTGTTGTTGTTTGTTTATTTTTATTTTTTTATTTTTCATAGGAAGATAACTGACCCTTTACTCTCCTTTTTAATAAATGTGCTTATAAAACCAAGAACAAGCTATTTATAGCTGTATTTATAAACTGCTTACTACTGACTATTAATATTGGGACAAGGCTTTATAAAGCATGAACTGACTATTTACTTTTTGAGTTTGAAATTATTATTTGCAGCACAAATAAGTTTTTTTCGGATTTTTAAAAATCCCTAAAACTGTCAGAAAAGGATAAGGCCTAAGATTTCTATGTGAGTGGCTAAATTTATTTGTTTTTATAACTATAATGCATAAACTATGAAATTATACAAAATGTATAAAAAAGTACAACAGTTATTGTTTTCCAATGTTTTTTATTTATTTATTTATTTATTTTTTTTTTGAATTTACATTTAAAAAAATTAGCCTACTGCAATCATTCTAAACAGCTTGACTAAAACCTGTTAATATTTATTATAGACCACTGTAACTGTGTATAATCTAACAAACAAGTTTATTATGAAAATAAAAGTGTGTACACCAGATAAATTGGACGATAAAGAAATTGCTAACAATAGTATAATAGAGCATGTTTTATGTTTTTAGGCGTTTAGATGCAGAAATTGACAAATCAAATGTAAAATAAAATGTAATTGATTTAATTAAATATAGATTAATTATTGTTAGAGCAAAATAATAAATAAATAAATAAATAAATACGTACACACATTAAAAAAGCACCCAAGATGAATGAATTTCATTTTTTATATAGATTAAAATTGAACACAGAAGCAGCTGGTATATGCGGTCACTTAATATTAAAATCCAGTAGATCCATTTCAGATATATTTCTCAACAGTTTATGTTCACGTGGCTGTTGTCGTTTATGGTCGCCAAGCTATTATGTATTTTGAAATAATCTTGTCCGTTATGTGTTCGTTCATACGACGAAAGGCAGAATCCTGCAGCTCGAGAGATATGTTATTCTGCCAGTCGCGCTTTCAAATAGTCTTGCATACTTAAACGGGTCACAAACACCTGCATTTAGCTCTTGTAGTGTTACGATGGGTTTATTGTGTGCATTTGTGGTAATATTTTATTTAAAAAAGCTCTTAAACAAGAATAAATTCGTTTGTTTTGAGCTCGACACTGTACGCGCTGATCGGAGGCGTTGATTTCAGATAGGCAGCCACAAATATTTCATTTTCACACAAACAGTTCAAAAACATCTGAATTTAGCTCTTGGTGTGTTCTAATTGGTTGATTGTGTGATATCGCTGTAATAATTTATTTTTAAAAGCTTTAAAACAGGAATAAATTCGTTTTTTCTGAGCTCTTTACTCCAGACGCTCGTGATCACAGCGGTGATTCATCTCTCCTATTTCTCACGTATCTCTGGCCAGAAATAATTTATCCATGAGCCCTGAACCGGTAATAATCAGATATGTTGGTTTAGCTTGTCAGTGTGAATTAAATCTAAGTATTTATTTGTATTTTTAACCGATTTAAAAGTGAAAGTAAAAGTCCGGGAATTGAACCTGTAGGGGCGCTATTTCTCTCAGACAATGGAAGTCTGAAGCACATATACTCAAACAGAGGGACAGAGTGAGATGAGATGTCTGACAGTTTTTTAATTTTCTGTTATCCATACAGTGTTGTAAAGTCGTGAAACTATCCATATTTACTCAGAATGACTTTTTTTCTGTACGAAAAAAGGTTTTGAAGTGTTTGGAATTTAAAAATGCAGGAAAATTAATAATTCCATTTTTACTGTCATTTAAAAAAATCACCACGACAAAACCGTTTAAGCTATCCAAAATCCATTGGCAATTTAAGTTGTTTAAAATGTTTTGGCATCATGTAGACAAAGTTTGGTGTGTATAGTGTTACTCTCCTCTGAGCAGTATGCATTAATTCACAGCTAAATGTAAAAAAAAATCCACATTCAAATCAAAATAGCTGACTTCCTGTTGATCGTAGCTGATGACTGTGAATTAGAAAGTTGTCCGTCTTGATAAGAAAAATTTTTGTACCGAGTTTGGTGTCTGTAGCTAAAACTAACCCCGCCACTTTTGACAAAAGGTGGCGCTACAGAGTGCCTCTTCCACGCCCTCTTATGAACTTTTGCCAGTGTCTAGTTATCATAAATACTGATATGTGTTCTGAGTTTAATGAAATTCTAAGCATGTTGTATGCCTCAAAATCACCTGAGAAGTATTCCAGTTTAACATGTTGCCACGGCAACAATATTTTTAGATATCAATATCCCCCCAGCAGATTTATATCGGCTGTGTTTTAACATTATTCTGATGAAGTTTGAAGCAAATCGAGTAATAATAAGATGCTGAATTCAAATCATTTTGAAAATGACACACTTCCTGCTGCCAGTTGGTGGCGCTATAACTTTGACTCCTAATAGTCACATATATGCGATCGACATCATACAACAAATAATCTGATGCAGTTTGATTAAAATCAGGAAATGTATGTGGATGGTATTAGACACTTCCTGTTTCTCATTTCTCGCCATAATTTCAACACCTCGCCACGAGCAAACCGTTCGAGATATCAAAAATCCCCTGGCAATTTTTCATCCCCAATGTCTTGAGATCATGTTGACCGAATTTGGTGGCAATCGGCAAAAAAACCTATGACAAGTATTTCAAATTCCAGAGCATGCGCTTTTTACATAACTCTAAATAGCTGACTTCCTGTTGGGCGGAGCCGAATGACATGCAGTACGAAAGTTGTTCAGCACGATGAGATCTATATGTGTACTGAGTTTCATATTAATACGAGCAAGTATGTGTGAGCTATACATCAACATTTATGACTGTGTTCCAGGGGGCGCCATAGAGCCCCTGTGCCACGCCCGGGTCCCAGCCTCTGCAGGCTCCTAAAGGCCACAGATTCCAAAGTGTGCGCAAATTTTCAAGAGTTTTTGAGTATGTTAAGGACCCCAAAAGCCCCCACAACTTTGACGAAAAATATGAATACTAAACCCTAAATATCCAACTTCCTGTTGGGCGGAGCCTATGACATGCAGTACAAAAGTTGTTTGGTTTGATGAGATCTACATGTGTACCGAGTTTCGTGTGTCTACGTGCAAGTATGTATGATATATGGCCCTCAGTATTCCAGGGGGCGCTGTAGAGCCCCTGTGCCACGCCTGTGTATCAGTCTCTGCCCGACCCTAATGGCCGCAGGTTCCAATGTGTGTGCCAATTTTCAAGACTTTTTAAGCATGTTAAGGGCCCCAAAAGCCCCCGAAACCTTGAAGAAAAATAATAATAATAACAAATAATCCTAAGGAAAACAATAGGGCTCTCGCCCTCCAGGCTTGAGCCCTAAATAATCCTAAGGAAAACAATAGGGCTCTCGCCCTCCAGGCTTGAGCCCTAAATATAGCTGCAAGCAGTGATGGCGGGCTCAAGCCGTCAGTGCAACGCCACCCCGGTGGCATCGGGAAAACTGTGCCCAGCAGGCATAAGCATTTACAGTAACCCTCTGGCAAACAAATTTTAAGGGATATGGCAGTTAAAGGGTTAATCCGACCCATCTAGACTTTGAAATCACATACACAGAACAATATATATAACTTTAGTAACACTTTATTTTAATATATATAAAAAATGTAAAAGTTGTGCATCGTAGCTGACACCTAAATGAACACATTACAATTGGTTTATGACTGCAAGTCTTTCTCCTCAAATGCTATTGAGCTTCAAATTTGCTTTTGAGCCCATGTGAAAAAGTAGCATAATTTACATATGACTTACAGTTTGTTTTAATAAATATCAAACATTCAATTTAATGGTGCATTATAGCTGTCACCTAGATGAACAATTACAGTTGTTTTTATGACTGTAAGTCATTCTCTTCAAATGCTACTGACGTTAGAAAAGTGTATAACAATATCACATGTAACTTTAGAGACGGTCCCTAAATTTGAGACTCTCGAATGTCCAATGTCAAGCCAACTTTATGCCTGTTTTTGTTTTGTTTTTTACTTTATTTTTCTTTTCTCTGTGCCGGATTGCTGATGTCTTTTACCCGGGCATAGATGTCCATCCATCAATTACGAACATTCATCCGCAAATGTCCGAGCGGTCGCGAGCGCGGATGGGAGAATGGCGCATGTTTTATTTTTTTTGAGCTACTGGGATGGTGCCCCCTCTGGGAGTTGGTGCCCTACGAAGACTGCGTATTCTGCATATAGGGAGCGGCGGTACTATCTGGAAGATATATTCCTCAAACCGTCGTACAAGAGGAGGTGATGCTAGTACTTCAAGCATCTCTCAAAACCTATTTGTTCATAAAGCCTATATATAAAGTCTTAATATAGTATTCCACAATATGTTGTGCTATTCTAATATTATTGTGGTTTTTTATTGACATTGTTATTTGCTGTTATTTTTTGTTTTAATATTGTTACTGTTGTTACTTGTTGTACGGTGACCTTGAGTGGTTTGAAATGCGCCTTAAATAAAATGCATTATTATTATTATTATTATTATTATCAGCTGTACACTTGATAAAAAATAAATAAATATAAACTTATGCAATTGTATATATATGTATATATAGTGTGCAGTTTTCTTTTATTGCATCTTGAAATAAATGTTTCTGAGTTCTGTGTTTGTTTATTTTTTTATTTTTATTTTTTTAGGAAGATTACAGCCTTTAATCTCCTCAAAATAAATGTGCATATAAACCATGAACAATTTAATTATAGCTGTATTTATAAAATGCTTACTAATGACTATTAATTTTGGGAGAAGGCTATATAAAGCAGCAACAGTTGATGTTGAGGCCTAAGATATTTCTTAAGCTGTAATGATGAAAAAACAACAACAACACAAAATTGCTTTTTTTTTCTGCTGGTGATTAAAGAGATGATTAAGTCTCCCTCCCTCTCTCTCTCTCTCTGACACCAAGCCCATCCCCTCTCCCACACATTCACACAAACTCAGCACACACACTTAACACACACACACTTAACACACAAACACACACACACATTACCCACAGTGACAGAGGGACAGAGTGACATCAGATGTATGGTAGTTTTTTAATTTTCTATCATCCATATAGTGTTGTATAGTCATGAAACTATGCATATTTCCTCAGCATGACTTCTATGTGTACATTTTGTTGAAGTGTTTAGAAGCTGCACTTAAAAAAATTAAAAGACATTTACTGGTTCCTTTTTTACTGTTATTTCAAAAAATCACCATGACAAAACCATTCAAGCTATTCAAAATTCATTCGCACCTGTTCTGTAAGATAAATTCTTTAAGCAGTGGTAAAAGAGGATGTGGTGCTGATCCTTCAAGAGTCACTCCAAACTTATCTGTCCATAAAGCCTATAAAGAATTATTCTTAATACACAGTATTTCACAATACTTCAGCATATTATTCTAATTAAGTGAGGGTCATTTTATCAGTAAAATACATATTTTTCTTTGAAAAATTTCTATAAATGATTTAAATCATACTTGTTTCTACAATAATTATTTAAAAGTAATCATATTGCGCCATCTGGTGGCCATTATTGGTACTAAGAATTGCAAGCTTGATTTATATGTTATGATAGTTTTAATTTTAAGCTGGCTCTTGAAAATGATAAAGCTATGAAACTTACTGTGCTTCTTTCAAATGATGACTTCTACGTATATAAAAAAATTATGAAGAGTTGGAATAAAGAATGTTAAAGATATAGTAAAATAACTATTGTATTTTTTTATGTTACTTTAATAAATCGGTATGGCCACACCATTTAAGGTATCCTAAACCCATTCGCAATTTAACATCTTCAGTATATTGGCATCATGTTGAAAAAGTTTGGTGTGAACTACTTGTGTCTTCTTGGAGGAGTATGATTCATTTACAGGCTGAGTTTATCATAAATCCACAATAAAATTTCTGAGTTCTGTATCAATCTGTGTTGTTGTTTGTTTATTTTAATTTTTTTTTATTTTTCATAGGAAGATAACTGACCCTTTACTCTCCTTTTTAATAAATGTGCTTATAAACCAAGATCAAGCTATTTATAGCTGTATTTATAAGCTGCTTATTAATGACTATTTAAGTTGGGACAAGACTTTATAAAGCATGAACTGACTATTTACTAATGAGTGCAGTTATTATAAAGTGTTACCAATGCATTCACTAATATTAACAAATTAGACATTATTTTACAGTGTTATAAAATCCTTTAATGACTTATAAGCATTTGTAAAAGTTCTGCTTGCATTACAGCTTAGTCTTCATCTGTGAGCTGAACAGTTTTACTGTTACATCCATGAGATTATGTAAATTAAGATAAATGTCATGTCACAGGATGGAATAGGTCAGTATCAAATGAGATTGAAATTATTATTTGCAGCACAAATAAGTATTTTTAGAATTTTGTTTTTAATTCCTGAAACTGTCAGAAAAGGATAAGGCCTAAGAGATTTCTTAAGCTGTAATGAAAACAGCAATGTTAGCAAAAGCAACAAAAAATAACAATTTAAAATACATTTTTTTTCTGGTGATTAAAGAGATGATTAAGTCTCTTTCTCTCTCTCATTGTGTCTGCCACTCAGCTCATGCCCATCCCCCACTCACAGACACACACACTCTCAGTCAGCACACATACATTCCTCAAACAGGGACAGAGTGAGTTGAGATGTCTGACAGTTTTTTAATTTTCTTTTAATCATACAGTGTTGTAAAGTCATGAAACTATGCATATGTCCTCAGAATGATTTGATCTCTGTATGAATTTTTTTTTTAAGTGTTTGGAAGCTGCAATTTAAAAATACAAGACAATTAATGATTCCCTTTTTACTGTCATTTCAAAAAATCACCACGACAAAACCGTTCAAGCTAACCAAAATCCGCTCGCAATTTAAGTTCCTCAATGTTTTTTCAACATGTAGACAAAGTTTGGTGAGTATAGTGAACATTTCCTGTGAGGAGTATGCATTAAATCAGAGCTCAATTTAAATATTCAAATCAAAATAGCCGACTTACTGTTGGTCGTAGCTGATGACTGTGAATTAGAAAGTTGTCCGTCTTGAAAAGAACAATTTATGTACCAAGTTTGGTGTCTGTAGCTAAAACTAACCCCCCCACTTTTGACAAAAGGTGGCGCTATAGAGTGCCTCCTTCACGCCCTTTTAAAAGCTTTTGCCATTGTCTAGCTATCACTAATACTGATATGTGTTTTGAGTTTCATGTAAATCTGAGCTTGTTGTCTGCCTCAAACTCACCATAACAGAACATTCAAGTTTGACACGTTGCCATGGCAACACTATATCAGATATCAATATCCCAACAACAAATTTACATCGGCCGTGTTTTGTCATTATTCTGATGAAGTTTTAAGTAAATAGAGTAAAAACAAGATGCTGAATTCAAAGCATTTGGAAAATGACACACTTCCTGCTGCCAGTTGGTGGCGCTATAATGTTGACTCTTAATAGTCACATATATACGATCAGTATCATACAACGAACAAACCAATGAAGTTTGATCAAATTCAGGAAATGTATGTGGATGTTATTAGACATTTCCTGTTTCTCATTTCTCGCCATAATTTCAACGCCTCGCCACGAGCAAACCGTTCGAGATATCAAAAATCCCCACGCAATTTTTCATTCCCAATGTCTTGAGATCATGTTCACCGAGTTTCGTGGCGAACGGGTTGAAAACCTCAGAGGAGTATTTCAAATTCCAGAGCATGCTTTTTTTAAACAGCCCTGAATAGCTGACTTCCTGTTGGGCGGAGCCTATGACATAGAGCGCGAAAGTTGTTCAGCTCAATGAGATCTATAAGTGTAGTGAGTTTCATATAAATACATGCAAGCGTGTGTGAGCTATGGTTCAAGATTTCTGACGGTGTTCCAGGGGGCGCTGTAGAGCCCCTGTGCCACGCCCGGGTCCCAGTCTCTGTGGCGTCCTGATGGCCGCAGATTCCAATGAGTGTGCCAATTTTCAAGAGTTTTTGAGCATGTTAAGGCCCCCAAAAATGCCCGGAAGGTTTAAAAAAAAATAAAAAAAATAATAATAAATATAGCTGCAAGCAGCGATGTCGGGCTCAAGCCGTCAGTGCAACGCCACCCCGGTGGCATCGGGAAAACTGTGCCCAGCGGGCATAAGCATTTACAGTAACCCTCTGACAATCAAGTTTAAAGGGATGCGGCAGTTAAAGGGTTAATCCGACCAATCTAGACTTTGAAATCACATACACAGAACAATATATAGAACTTTAGTAACACCTTATTTTTATATTTATTTAAAGATGTATTACTGCTTAATAATGACTATTATTAAGGGAAAAGGCTTTATAATCATGAACTATTTACTAATGCTTAGCTAATGAGTGCAGTTATTATAAAGTGTTACCAATGCATTTACTAATGTTAACAAATTAGACATTATTTTACAGTGTTACCAAATCCTTAAATAATTTATTAGTGTTTTGTAATGATTTTAATGACCTATAAGCATTTGTGAAATAGTTTTGCTTGCATTGCAGCTTTATCTGTCAGTTGAAGAGTTTTACTGTTACATCCATGAGATTAATAAATGTCATGTCACAGGTTGTCATAGGTCAGTATCAAATAAGTTTGAAATTATTATTTGCAGCACAAATAAGGATTCTTAGGATGTTTTTAAATCCCTAAAACTGTCAGAAAAGGATAAGGCCTAAGAGATTTCTTAACCTGTAATGAAAGGAAAAAAACGCCACCATTAGCAACAACAAAAACAATAACAATTTAAAATACAGATTTTTTTTTCCTGATTATTAAAGGGATGATTAGGTCTCTCTCTCTCTCTCTCTCTCTCTGCCAGACAGCACCTCCCTACAGTCCACACACACTGTCAGTCACCAAAAATTCACAGTCACCAACCCCCTCACACTCCCCCTCCCTCTCCCCCTCCCTTTCCTCACACAGAGTGGCCAGAGTGAGATCATGTCAGTTGAGAAGTCTGACAGTTTTCACATTTTCTTTTATCCATACAGTGTTGTAAAGTCGTGAAACTATGCATATTTCCTCAGAATGACTTGTCTTCTATGTGTACATTTTTTTGAAGTGTTTAGAAGCTGCACTTTAAAACAATAAAAGACATTTACTGGTTCCTTTTTTACTGTTATTTCAAAAAATCACCACGACAAAACCATTTAAGCTATCCAAATTCATTCGCAACTGTTCTGTAAGATAAATTCTTTAACCCTTTCGAGTCGATTAACGCATATATGCGTTTTGAGTCATTTTCACCTGATAACCCTGAAAAGAACTTAAATTACACTCTCAGTTTTAATCGTACAGATAAGAGCAATACATCTATCGAATCTGTAAAGGGTCTAGTTTTTTTTGGATACAGACATAATAACAAAAAACCTTTGTGCACTTATAAAATAAAGATAACAAACAAGGTGCGCTGTCTACAGTCTTTATCTCCGCTGATCGTCATGTACAAACATTTCATTAAAATGAACTGTAACTCCGTGAATACTCAACGAAGAGACATGAGAGAGATATCTATAGAAAGCTTGGAATGTCTACTTTTAAACTAAACAAGTGCTGCCGAAAACAGATATTCTGAGATAAAGTAATCCATATGAAAACAACGCGATGTCTATTTTTCATATCTCCGCTCATTATATCTAATGTGACCACGCCCCCGCGCTTAACGCGCTATTCAGATTCAAACTGAAGCGCGCGGCTTGAATACGCCCACACAGAAGAAAAAGCAGCGAGACTATTCTTCAAGTTTTTATTTTATTTTACTGTTTGCTTCGCGATGAGAGGAATAAGACATAATTCACCCCAAAAAGATGTGATGTGGTTGAGGATTTGAGAAATGGATTTCCTCAGAAAAAAGAATGAAGCGCTTTATTCAGCAGAGATCATAAACATGAGTAAGTCTCTTTTTATTTATTTGTACTAGTGTTCACATAACGTGTAAACATTTTACTAGTTAGACTTTTTCCAAATACTTTTTCCAAACTATAATTCCTGACTAAATGTATAATCAAGTGAAACATTATGAAGTTTCAATAACAATATACAATACTATACCATTCAAAAGCTTGATGTAAATAATATAAATGTGACAAATAGAGATAACTCTAACAACTGTAAAAACAATGCAGTTCTTTCGATTTATTCCCCCTAAAAAAAACTGAAAAATATTATCAGCTCTTTTCAACATTAATAATAATAATAATAATGATAATAAATGGGGTTTATTTGGTAGAAAATAAGATTGTTAAAAGGATTTCTGAAGGATTGTGTGACTAGAGAAAGGATGCCAAAAAATTTGCCCTCAGAGTGGCACAGTTGAATGAGAGGCTCATTATGCAGCTCATTATGCAGGCCTTTGTCTTCTCAGGTGTAAATCACAATGATATTCATGGTAGTTGACGCCTACTCGCATATGACTTTTACCAACAAAAAGTGTTTTAGAAAATTTAAATCAATATATTGTTTTCTGTGAGTGAGTAAACAAGATGATTTTCACATCATTCAGAAAGAAAAATTCTAGGCTACAAGCTCCAGTTCTCAACTTTTCCGGCAACCAATTTTATGTATGTGTTTTATTGCCTTATTCAAGTGATTTAACATTTTTAGTTTTTCACTAACCATGCATAACATTTTTTTTCTCAAAAATACAATCATGTACATGCATGCATTTCACATATTATTATAGCCCAGTTTGTGCTGATTACAGTGATATTAGACTTTACCCATTTAGATATTTATAAGAAACTGAAAAAAGCACAAATATCAGGGCATGACAAAACTTCTCAAGGCCCCAAAAATACCCTTAGACTCCAGAGGGTTAAACAGTGGTAAAAGAGGATGTGGTGCTGATCCTTCAAGAGTCACTCAAAACTTATCTGTCCATAAAGCCTATTAAGAATTATACTTAATATACAGTATTCCACAATACTTCAGCATGTTATTCTAATTAAGTGAGGGTCATTTTATCAGTAAAATACATAAAATACATATTTTTCTTTGAAAGATCTCTATAAATGATTTAAATCATACTCGTTTCTACAATAATTATTTTAAAGTAATCCTATATCTCCATCTAGTGGCCATTATTGGTACTAAGAATTGCGAGCTTGATTTATAAGTTATGATAGTTTTAATTTTATGCTGGCTCCTGAACATAATAAAGCTATGAAACTTATTGTGCTTCCTTCAAATGATGACTTCTACTTATATAAAAAAATATGAAGAGTTGGAATGAAAAATTGTAAAGATATAGTAAAATAACTATTGTATTTTTTTTATGTTACTTTAATAAATCGCTATGGCCACAACATTTAAGGTATCCTAAACCCATTCACAATTTAACATCTTCAGTATATTGGCATCATGTTGAAAAAGTTTGGTGTGAACTACTCTTCTTGGAGGAGTATGAATTCATTTACAGTCTGATTTTATCATAATTCCACAATAACATTTCTGAGTTCTGTATCAATCAGTGTTGTTGTTTGTTTATTTTTATTTTTTTATTTTTCATAGGAAGATAACTGACCCTTTACTCTCCTTTTTAACAAATGTGCTTATAAACCAAGGACAAGCTATTTATAGCTGTATTTATAAACTGCTTACTACTGACTATTAATATTGGGACAAGGCTTTATAAAGCATGAACTGACTATTTACTAATGAGTGCAGTTATTATAAAGTGTTACCAATGCATTTACTAATGTTAACAAATTAGACATTATTTTACAGTGTTATTAAATCCTTTAATGACTTATAAGCATTTGTGAAAGCATCTTAGTCTTGAT